>NC_082382.1:6850231-6867731 GCF_031168955.1 Gadus macrocephalus | reverse complement strand
AGATAAATTAAAAAAAACAAAGAGAGAGAGAGAGAGAGAGAGAGACATCGCTGGCCTAACAAAGAAACGGTAATGCATGGACGAGAGCAGAGAAAGAGACTATCAATGTTAATAAATATTGTTACGTAGGACTAGGACTGAAATTTAGTGTGAAGGCCATGGGGCCAAAGCCGCTAAAGCGTTGAGCTGGCATTCCAGCAGCACTTGAGCGGGCAGGTAGACAGACAAATGTGTTAAGTGAAATTGACTTAAGATAAGAGTCAGAATGAATCAGACAGCCATGCTCGCCCTCTGTTTGTGTACCGGGGTACTTCAGGCTAGGCGTGGGGCTGGGGGGATTCATGTGTGGCTGTAGTACCCAGCAAGTACCCTTTTGTAGGGTGTGAAGGGTTGCTTAAGAAAAGTATCGGAATAAAAGGTTGTATTCCTGCTTGCTTGGTTGTGTGTTTTTTTCAGTATCAAATGTTGATTACAACTATTTTGCAGGTCAAAACAACCAGAGGAAATCACTGAAATCAATCCCCAGTCAACCCTGAAACAAGGTACAAGTAAACTTAAATTGTGTTATGAGCTATCATTATAAAGAGGATTATTGGAAGTTCCCTGCGTAGTGGAATGTGCCCCAACAGGAGGCATTGACCATCTGAATATAACGAGAAATTAATAATTCTTTCATTTGTGTTTTGTTGTTTTGGTAAACTACTATTACAGAGGACAGAGACATAAACTGGTGATGTTTGGATGTGAGGATCAGATCATGATTTAAGCCTGTTTAAAGGCTTTTTTTTTTTAAAAGGTTGTACTTTTCGAGCCGGTGTCTAAACCTTGCACAAACAGAGGACTCAAACATCAACATGCAAAGTCCATCCAACGAGGCTGGACCCTGGACTACTGTAGTCACTTCCTCTTTTTGCACAGCCAACCCCCTGGCTACTTCCTCCTCCGTGGAGAGCAAACAAACAGAGCAACGTGATGCTAATGACCATGCCGTTTTGTCAATATTAAAAGCAAATATTTTTTTTATCAGACCTATTGTACATTCATTAAGTTGCTTATTAGAAGCATAACACTTTGGAAGTGTACTGTGGTGTAGCCTCGGGCATGTTGACTTATGGCAGGATTTCTAGCAAGCGGTGTGACAGAATAGTGTGATGAGCGAGCACATGCTGGTTTGTACACAAACGTTCAATAATGTCAATAGCGCTGCTGGCAAATGTACCCTGGCTTGCATTCTGACCCAAGCACACAGACACATGGACACACATACACACACATAAACACAGACACACACACAAACACACGCACACACACACACACACACACACACACACACACACAGACAGACACGCACACACACACACACACACACACACACACACACACATATTATCTCACTCCCTCCCTGAGTGAAAGAGAGCTAGAGAGAGACAAAGATGGTTAAGTAGGTGGGTTGTGATGAGTTATAGTTAGTGCTCCCCAATCAGTTTTCACCAACCCGTTGTTTTATCAGAAATTTAAAAGAATAAATAATGTTGTTTTGGATCACAAGAAAAAGCATTTGCACTTTATCACAATCCATCTGTTTGTCACCGGCTAAAAACAAAAGGCTGTGCTCATATTTGCTGTGTAGTGAGGCTGTGAGTTAAGGAAAATGGCAGTTTGTTTGGCCATGTTGTGTGTTTCTGTGTCTGTGTGTGTCTGTAAGAGCAATATGCTTAGAAAAATCTAAATAATCCACTACACAACAAAGTTTTGTATGGTAAATTGATGATATTACAAATAAAAACATACAATTTGTTACAATAGAGATGAGTTGAGATATGATGACATTGTGACAACTTCATTTTTCTATTCAATTTCAATAGTTGTCTGCTACAGTAATATCTGGGCTAAACACACACACACACACACACAAACCTATAGTACACACAGCCAAACACACACAAAGACACACTCAAGCTAAAATATTAGCTTGTTCTAAGAAATCACCCATGCCAACAGCAGGTGTGTACCTTATATTCAAAAAATGTCATCTGGTCTAATCAATAGCAGGGTGCAATTGTTGCAATTATTGTGAACTTAAAGTCCTATAACAAAGGATTGTCTGTGTGTGTGTGTGTGTGTGTGTGTGTGTGTGTGTGTGTGTGTGTGTGTGTGTGTGTGTGTGTGTGTGTGTGTGTGTGTGTGTGTGTGTGTGTGTGTGTGTGTGTGTGTGTGTGTGTGTATGGATGCGTTTTATTGTGTGTGTGTGTGTGTGTGTGTGTGTGTGTGTGTGTGTGTGTGTGTGTGTGTGTGTGTGTGTACACATACACATACACATACTTTGACCAACTGCTTCTGGGGAACTGGAGGGGAATGTGCCTAAAATCCCCCCTCTCCACCTACGCTCCCCCAGCGCTCGCAGCGGCAGCGAGCTCAGGGCCTGTGCCAGAGATAGGGGCTTGACAGTGTGAAATGAAACACACAGATAGGGCCGTGGCAGCCAGGCAGACAGGAGCCAGTCTCTCATGGGTGCTGGAGATTAGCCTGACTCCTACTTCACATTCCCCAGGCCAGACCAGGCTGGGTTAGCAGGAATCTGGAGGGTGGCCGGGTTCTTATGTGGGGACTAAATCCTTCTTTCTTGTTTCTGCTGTTTTCAATTTGTTAAATTCCAATCCCAAGGAACGGACACAATCCGAACGGTTCAATGAGATCACAGTCAGGAGCCTTCCCCTGATGGGATCGAGTTCTGTTACATCCTGTATTCTGACTGTCATGTCGTCAATACTATCAGTTTGGACACAAACAGAAATCCGTAACGGGCTGTTATTGTTGATGTTGTTGTGATTGACTAATGTAAAGCCTTGGTGGGCTCTGTGTGTTCTGTGGTCCATCATCCAGCTGATCCCTGGCTGGTTGTGCTGGTGGGGAACCGTGTGGTGTGGACGGATGGAGAGCGTGGAACATCTTATCTGAAACAATCATTGCACAATTTGCACCCCTGACAAGTCATTAGAGAGACGATCTTCTGAAAGCGAGAGCGAGGTTGCAGGGTGCATGCCTTAACGCAAAGGCACAGAAACCATTTCAAACATAGACGACCCAGAGACACAATGCCGCTCTTTCAGTTCATGAACAATAAATACCACTGAGAAATCGTGGGGAGTTTGAGGACCAGGATTCCACACATGTCAAAGAATGAAGGCATGAAGGCCCGTGGCGTTGGGAAGTTGATCCAAGGTAAAGGACTCTTCCACAAAGATACACACACACATGCATACAAACACATACATACCCCCCCCCCCCCCCCACACACACACACACACAGACCGCACACACACACACACACACACACACACACACACACACACTCGCACAGTGATGGACAGTCTAAATGAGAGTGCAGGCAGCATCACCGTCACCTCATCTGAATGTGACTCCAGTCAGGAGAGAGGAGGCTTGCACTGCACCAGTTTGCTGTCCTATAGGAAAATCTCTAATCCAATCAGATTGCATGTGCTGCAATATACGTGTGATTAATCGGATATAATTCATTGTTTTCCTCATCAGCCTATTTTCTTCTGGTGTTTTTGTACCAATTACCCTTTAATGTTGACTAATAATGTTTTTTGATCCTAAGGGGAAAAATAAATCTCACAATGGTGGTGATCTCTCTTTTTTAGCAAGAAGATCCAGAAACTCCAGATCTGGGATGTTTTATTTGCCAAAAGCAACGTAGTGCGATGGAATTCCTATTTCTATTTCTTCCCACATACACGTAAAGGGCAAACATACATTTGAAAAAAAATATAGAAAATATTTTGTTTAACAATGTTTAACGATGATGTACCAACACTTTAATAAGCATCTGCCAAGTTGTGTTTGAGTTTGGCACACCTGGATATAGGGAGCCATGAGATCAGACCTTCATGATACTATGCAGATAGTGACTAGAAATCAAGTCAGTCTCTGTGTCCATGTAAGACAATATTTATTTGACAATCCAGCCCATCATGTTCGAGATGAATCCCATCTGTCGTCGTTCTCATCCCCAGATTCAGTTCTTCACTTCTATTTTCATATTATTATTCACTTTGAATAGCAGGTCGATTCATATTTAGAAAATGATAGCAATTATTTACTGGTGTCCAATATAAATCAAAATAAAATGAATACATAAGGTAATAATGTACGCTAAGGCCTGGTCCGACCTCTTCCATAGCACCTGCAATATGAGATTTCGCAACAATACAGGTCATGTGGTTGGATGTGGTGGACCTGCATGTTCTCCATGACTACGATCGCTACATCCCTATATTATAGGCCACATGTTCTCAGGGTTATTATTTCAAGTCACTTCTGTAGGCCAATTAACAAGTTACAATTACATGTATTAACATTCCGAAATGTAAAGTTTAGATCATAGTGTTTTGGAGCGATAGGCGTTACTGACATTCTCCTCCAAAGAAATGTTTGGCTTACTTCTGGTTGATTACGGTTTCATAAAGGTTTCTGTAGTAGCCTATCTGTATTTCAGTGGAGTAGGAGTGAGGATATGGGCCTGATGCTCATCCAGTATTATCCATATTATAATGTTATATATATAATATATATTATAATAGGCCTATATGTTATTATATGTTCGGTCCAATTAGGACAAAATAATCCTAAAGTAAGAAAAACGCTGGCGTTTCAAGACGGTATATATTTTTCGAAAGCCAAAGCGTCGTATTTTGGCACAATCTTAGTCGATAAACATTTAGGACGGATACATCTGAATCTGAATGATTCATTTTTTATGAACTAGACAGTTTTAATACGTTTCTATCTGAGCAGAACTGCTCCTCAAACGAGTTGAGTGAAGAAAGAACAATCCAATCTGATATGAAACGAAAGGACACAAAACTAATTTCGAAGATTGTCATGAAGTGGTCGAGAGAAGAATCTCACACGGGATCCGGCTTGATGAGCAGAGGGGTTAATGATGGACAGCAGAGGCCTTCCTACCCGGAATTAGGAGGCCCATACGGGCCTTCAGAAACAATACAGCATGAGTATAGCCCGGAATTAACATATTTAATTGACAAAACCATACTAATTTATATTTATGATTTTATGATTTATGATTGCCTGATTTATGAATTAATTTAGCCTATTAGAAGGCCTATTCGATTGCGTCGATTGGATACCTATTGAATTATACAATTGCTGCCATCAATTTAGGCCTACATGCAATTATTGACAGTTATAACAAAAACAACATAAAATGTATTATTATGAATGACTCCTTCTGATCGTATGATTACAGAGTAATTGGCGGTGGAATTGTAGGGCTGCAGCAGGCGTCTTGTGCTGATGCGTTCAGAAGTGTCAGTGCTTATTGTTCTTATCGTATTTATAGAGAATAACCTACCGAATTATCTCACCAATAAATCTTAAAAGACAACACTTTTTAGATAGGGTAGATGTAATCCTAGAGGGATTGGTTTTCCTAGGCCTAGGGAATTCAGCAAGGCCTGTACAAAATTGAAACGGGATCAAAGTCCTAACACTCAAATCAAATAGTGATATTGCTCACTCAAAAATAAGAACAAGATTTTTAAGATTACAATTTACGATTAATATTTTTAGATGAAATGGAACCCACATAACCTTACGTTTTCAAGTTCAAACTGATTAACTCAAATACACTAATATTCAAAGGCAAATTGTGCGACAGAAAAGCAGTTATATACCCCTTGTCAACCGGACAGCGCCTCGAGCGTCTATACCCAGGTGAGTCGCTCCTCGGACCGGCACATGCGGGCCTTTCCCCCTCTCCCCCCTCTCCCCGCCCGGCCTACCTTTGGACGGCAGCACGTCACGTGGTGCGTGCAGCCCTAAGGTCCCAGCAGGGAGCGAATGGGAGCGCAGTCATATCACAATTATCCGCGGCACGGCTCCTATCGTCTGATACCGAGGAGGACAGAGAGAAGGATTAAAGAGAGACTTAACAGTGTCGCAACGGACCAAACGAAACTCTTTTATTTTCTTTAAACTCCGGCTGGCCACGTTCCTCAGCTCCACTTTGATTTGGACATATTCAGAAGACCCCGACGCGCTCCGTGGAGGGAAAATAGGTCTGCAAAGACCCGGACTGGTCTATCATCACACCCTCCCTATCTGGTGAGACCAGAGCCTGAGGAAGTTGTCTCCTCCAGTGTGCGCCCAGGGCGGTTATCTGCGGGTGATCCGGCTGTTTGGGTTGATGTGAACATTAGGTTTAATTAGCCTACATACAGCGGACAGTTTAAGATATCAGCATTATCGGTGTCATTTCTAATCAAACTAAATGCAACTTTGAACGATGCCGGTGAAGTATGACAGATAATAACCAACTGTTTAAACTATTTTCCAGGTAGGCTATTGCTGTTATCTTATAGAAAAGCACACCAACGCAGCCACATTATTATTATTATTATTATTATTATTATTATTATGATTATAGAGTTGTGTTGGGCTGTAGTCTGGGTTTCCTTGGCATGTCCAACATGGTATGCATTTCTTCCTGACTCATTTACGCTTTTTTATTCTCCGCTGGGAGATTAAACGACCTCGTTGTGCAGCAGATCTCCAGCTGAGAGGAAACCACAGCCAGGAGTCGGGACGCGCAGGGAACACACCCCATTCTCCAGGAGACGAGGACGTCTGAGTTTTGACCGTCACCATGTACCAGTTATCCTCCAACCAGTCTCATTACGCTCACGACAGCGGGAGCTACCTCCACCCCGCCGCCAGCTCCCCTGTCTACGTGCCCACCACCCGGGGGGTCCCGTCGCTGCTGCCCACCCTGCCCTACCTGCAGAGCTGCGAAGCCCCCCACCAGCCCCACGGCCTGGGGGGGCACCACGGTTGGCCTCAGACCGGGACGGACGGCTCATCCTTCCCCCCCAACAGTCCTCACCCTCCTCCCGGCTTCTCGTACTCGCACAGCCCGCCTGTCAGCAGCAGCACGGGCCGGGACCCGTCCTACCACCAGAACTCCTTGGTCTTCAGCTCCCGGGCCTCGGCGGGGGGGCCCTACTCCGGGGCATACGCCTACATGGGCCCGGAGATGGCCGGCTCCTGGAGCCCGGGACCCTTCGAGAACGGGCTCCTCAATCTGGGAGGCCGACAGGGGGGCCTGTCGGGGAGGAGGTCCAGTCTCGGTACGCCATCTTCGTCGATCAGTCCATCCTTAAATACCGACACTGTAATAAACTAAGTGTTTATCATATAGGCTACAATTTTTATAAATCAAACAGATCAATTAAAAAGCCGAAACAATAGATTTTTTTTCTGACATATTATATATATTCAAGGCCTATATTATTATTATTATTATTATTATAATTATTATTATTATTATTATTATTATTATTATTATTATATAGGATTATAATAATTATAATTGGTTATTTGGATAAAAACAATATGCTACACTAAAGGCTTCCATTTAATTAAAATAAATTAGGGCTAGGCCTACTCTATTTAAGGCCGAATTATATTTAGCTTCCTCCGTCACATACTTAATTATGGTTTTACTTCTCTTATTTCTAGAATTAGGCTATTTAAGAACTTAATGCAGAGATTAAATGTCGTTAGAAGAGGCCTAACAATGGCTATAGTGCTAAAGCTGTATCCTAATTTAAGGACGATGCTATAAAGGATTTAGACAATACACGTTCTTTACAATAGAGGATGAAACAATCAATTATAATGTTAATTTAATCTTCACAAACAGTCGTTCGTTTTGATGATTGAGTGAATACACCCGCACTAGACACGGATGGCAAGCGGAACAGTTCCGCAGATGGGTCCAATCTCTCCATAACTCGGGACTTCCAATATTGAAATAAATATATAAATATTAGGCCTAATACTAGATACAAATACTATAAATATAACCTACTAAATATTTTTGACCATTTTTTAGTTGTGACAATGCCTGAGAAGTAGGTGTGGACCGCGGTCCTGCGTGTGAGTAATTGTACCTTTGATTTGATTTGTGTCCTGCAGTAGATCTGCAGTGTTTGACACCTCATCAACAGACTGATTCATTATGCAAAATACAATTCTTCGTTTATCCTGAATGTATATCTACTAATTTGGATTAGGCCTAGTATTTAGCCTTATAGTTTCATTTACTCTAATCTCATCCAAGCCTGTTTACACTATTCTATATTAAATAATTGAATTGCACATTCATTGGTTGAATTAAAAAAAAGTATAAAAATAAATGCATAAAAAAACAAATATAGGCTAATAATAAAAAGAGTAATTCGAAATAATACAAAATAAATTAGCCATCTTGCAGTTAAAATACACCTTTATTTATTCATGTATAGGCATTTTGTTTTATATGTTGGCTATGAAACATCAAGGTTTTGGGATTAGGAATTTAAGCTTTAGTGCTCGGAGTCCGTCGCGCGTCAGTCTGTGATTGATAGGGGCCCCCTGGATCCTAGGGGGGCCCTGGATTCTAGGGGCCGATAAGAGACCATTGACATTCCACCCGGGCTGTGCCCTCTTCTTCACCAGTCCTTACCCATTCCTCACCCCCCTGTCCCGGAGCCCATCCATCAGCCTCCGATCCTGCTGCCTCATCAGAGGCTGTAACTCCTGCGCTGATTGAGCCCGGCGTTGACCACTGCTCGTTTATCAACCATTAGCTCTTTGCTCATGTAATGACAAAGTTCTAAACCTAACGCTGACCCTTGCTCTATAAAGAGCCTATAGGTAAATGTATTGCCACTGGATATTACCACGCTCTTTAACGATGCCAATGAATAGATAACCTAGGCCTATATATAAGCGCTTGATTAGAAAGAAACAATCAGGCAACCCCTTTACTCGTAGACTTCATTCGTTTTAAGAAAACATTTTTTAAGATTGTGATTGTATTTTCATCTGATAGAACTGATGGACGAGATCCCGGGCGAGGGCCGCGAGTGTGTGAACTGCGGGTCGATTTCCACCCCGCTGTGGCGGAGGGACGGGACGGGGCACTACCTGTGCAACGCCTGCGGGCTCTACCACAAGATGAACGGCATCAACCGGCCGCTCATCAAGCCCCAGAAGCGCATGGTAACTGAAGTCAATTATGTTAGTCTATGCTCCTTCTGATGACATGTTTCAAGCTAACATCAGTTATTTATGGTTTCTTCTCCACATAGTGGACATCCGGGATCCCCATATACGGTTTTAGGATATTGTAGATTATTAAACACTACAAACATGGCCTCTTTGCCATTTCCGCCCAAGCCAAGACAGCCAATGGTTAAACTTGGTAAATTAAAACAGGTGGGCGTGGCTTATTTACCATTCCGCCCGCTTCCAAGATAAACTGAATTCATACCTGTGTTCGAGAGATGCTTCATGAACCAACTTCAGAGTGCAAGCTTGCTTACCTTGTGTCCCTGATTAAATCACGTGTTGAACATTTACTACCCTTTGAGTCAACGAGATACCACGAAGGATCAAATTAGTTTTTCATCACCAACCCATTTGGATTGTGTTGTTACTGCGGACAGAGTGTTTATCATGGCCCCTCCAAGGCCCCTCCATGGCCCCTCCAAGGCCCCAGGCTCACTGGAACTTGTAGCTCGTCAGCAGCTGTAGGGCTGAATTGGCTAATGCTGCTTCCAGCCTCCTATGCTGTTTTCTTTCTCTGTTCTTGTTTGTCCTGGAACGACCTTGCCCTTGGATCTGTTTTTAGACAAGGTCCTTCAAGGGGACCGACCACTGAGTCTGCCTTCAGCTCTTAAGTGCTTCTTGTTGGTCTGCAGGCCCAAGCTCCCCAGCCAGGCTATGTGTGTGCCCAGATCAAACTCCTTGTACACAACCACACTGCGAAAAAATAAGTAAAATAATAATAAAACATAATACAATTAAAAAGCAAATATATAGGCTGTGTTTTATAGACTAGTAAATGATTAAAATATAAAATGCCCTACTGAATTCTAGGACAATTCAGTATGGGGGCAGTATACAAAAGTACATCCATAAAGAAAGTCTGTGGAGACCTATTCAACTTTTTCGTCTTTCTTTCTCTTCTCTTGGCCGGACAGCAAACCACGTCTCGCCGAGCGGGGCTGTGCTGCACGAACTGCCACACCAGCACCACCACTCTGTGGAGACGCAACGCAGAGGGGGAGCCCGTCTGCAACGCCTGCGGCCTCTACATGAAGCTCCATGGGGTAGGTGGCAGGACCTTCCTTTAGATCGGAGAAGGATGGGACGACATTGAAAATATGGCAGCAGTCAGGATTTCAACTCGTCAATCCAAATCAACGGAATTGTTGGTCTAACGACACAATCGTAAAAAAAATATAGATATTGTCCTACTTTGTGGTGTGATAATCAGATTGTAGTATGTGTCAATTTCCAACAAATTTGTTGAAATATGGGCCTTCCTTCTGGACATCGCCTTTGTTACTCTGTGCCTTAATGGCCAAGACCACTACATCAGCCTGGACACTGTTGAGCTGCATTTAGGTGTTATGTGCATTTTCTAAACAACATATATCTATTTTTATGTGGATCTTCCGTCAAACTGAACCAAGTAGATAGAGTATACCTTGATGTGTACTTGTCTTCTGTTTGAAGAACTAAGCCCTCTCAAGCCAGCTTGTTAACCAACCGTGGGACCTTTGCAGTATTGCAGCAGCTTGTTGTTTCAAGTACAGCATTGAGCCAAGGGCATCGTGGTTATCAAGGTCTGGGGGCGTGGAGCGTTGTGTGAGGGAGTGTTCAGCAGGGAGGTACCGCTGGCTGAAGAACTGTGTCTTACTTCCTATAGGTGGCCAGGCCTTTAGCCATGAAGAAGGAGAGCATTCAGACCAGGAAACGCAAACCCAAGATGCCCAAGAACAAGACTTCCATAGGTAGGACGGATGGAGTAATGAATGAATGGAGAGAGAGAGAGAGAGAGAGAGAGAGAGAGAGAGAGAGAGAGAGAGAGAGAGAGAGAGAGAGAGATAGAGATAGATAGATAGATAGATAGATAGATAGATAGATAGATAGATAGATACCAATATTGATAGATAGATTGGTAATTAAACTTGATTAATGAATCAAATACTTTTCATGTATAACAGCAACACAAAGTGATTAAAAAAAGAGAATAACAACACAAAAACTTATTGACCGATATTTGTATGGGTGATATAACTGTCCTTCCTCCCTCAGGGGGCTCGGCAGTGTCTGACTCCAGCCCCCCGCCCTCCTTGTCAGAACAAGCCTCCACCATTAAGAGTGAACCCAGCATGGCGCCCTCGCCCTACGCCGGCCAGACCGGCACATCTGTCACTCAGGTACGGATAGACCTGGCATCACACACATCATTTCTTGAATCGATGAATTCCCGTGTCCTCATGCTGATTTACACGTAAACTGAAAGTATGGTATTTTAGCTTATTCTCAATCATATTTCAGTTGGCTTGAAATCCTAGAGCATATGCTTTAGCCGTGTATCAAAAGCAACTTCTGCTTTTGTTGTGTATCTGGAGCAACATATGCGTGTTGGGTGCTGTGTCTTAGTATTTCACGGTTGTATTTATCGGATATAGACCATTCACCTCAGTGCATATCCTTGTCGTTTCCAGCAGACGTCCTCTCAGTTGGACAGCGCCGTCTCAGGACACATGAAGTACGAGGATTACCCCTACACTCCAATCAGCCAACAAAACTCCTGGTGCTCTCTGTCCCAAGCCTGAGAACCTGTCCACAGGAGAACGCACAACAAACTATTCCTGGATCCTCTCTCTGATTACAGCCAAACATCTCCGTCACTCGTGGTTGAAACATACTCAGAAGTGAAGCAGACTTTCATCTTCATATCAGGACTTGATGTGACGAGGTGAATACCTGGCTTCAGCAGACCTCACGCCGTTTCCTTTCTAAGGGCTTTTTTATTCACATCTTGGCCGTCAGCTGAAGCAGAGTGCTCCTCAACCACAGCCTTGGTGGCCAATCAGTAAGAGGCGGACCACACAGACTATGACTCGACGGGTACATATTGTAGCGGTTGAACTGCGAGTTTTGTGTCGAGCTAAAGCTGGACCATCTGAAGGAGGCATGGAAGTGGTTCCTAAAAAGTCCTTACCCTTAAGCTAGGGTCCAACATAACACTACCTAAATATCAACCGCCTAGCTAGAGAAAAGACCACAAGACAATCAAACGGTTGGGGCCAGTCGTCCTTACAGCGTTTAGTCAGAGCCCCCGTTTCATTCTCTAAAGGTTCTTCTCTTGTTGAAGGTGCTCGCTGTTATAGCTGTCAATAGTTTTTACGCAATGCTTCCCCAGAAGATAATCAAAGTCTAATACAATATGTTATTGTCATCAGCAATGTTAACAAGCTATGGGAGGGGAGGGGGACACCTTTCTTTATTGCTGCTGAGTATGTGTCATTACCCACGTGTAGATGATTAACCTTTATAGATACATTATTTATGTTGAGATAAGGGCAGTTTAAAGCCATTGCGTACACGAAAGCGAGCCAATAATAACTCACAGCTCATTCCTGCTGTCTTTCAGCAGCACAATACGATTGATAATGTATGGATTTGATTTGGTTTGAAAAAACAAAGCACCATTGGTATACTGTTACTATGGTTCATTTGTAGTTCATGTCGTCTGTAACATTACTTTTGATTCAGAGGTCACAACATCAAATCTTTTTCCTAATTACATTCTGTATCTTGAAAACCCTTAAACCCTTGAAGAGAATAAAGTGCAATGGGTCCATTATTTCCCAAAAGCACATAATCAAATTGGATTGGCTGTATTTAGTTGATATCTTAAGGGATTTTTACTGTTATAATGTTTTGTGAAATGTATATAAACGGCCAGCCCTCTTAATCCTCTTTTTGAAATGCTCTTTACAATCTATCAAAGGTTAATAAACCAATCCCTAATTTATTTTGCATTCATTTTATCACTGGGAGTTTAGCAAATTTCTGAGCCTAACTGAATATATTTCTCTCTATTTATTTAGTTTTTAGCATCACACTGTGTGGGGGTTGAATCTATGTATTTTCTTGTGAGACGTGTGAATGTGGAAATTTCATTAGTCTTGGTTTTTCCAATAGCAATTTGAGCTTTTTTGATAATAACCACATGAAAACAACTGCTTGATCAATAAGTGTGCCTTCATTTTCTGTCGATTCATCCTATAGCTCTGTAATCTAAAACATGTCCCCCACCCATGTAGCGCCCAGCAGCAGCAACAGACATTATATCTGCACTTCTTTGTGTGTATGCACAAGCATGGGTACATATGTATTTGTGTGTGTGTTTGTGTGTGTGTGTGTGTGTGTGTGTGTGTGTGTGTTTTGAGGGTGTGTGCTCCTATTGGTCGCTCAAGCCGACCAAAGGTTATGTTCCAACTCTTCTTTATGGCCTATTGGTCCCATTCCTGGCTGGCACCGCCGAGGCTGGCCTCCAAAGGATACACACCCACCCACCCCTCCCCCCTACACACACACACACACACACACACACACACACACACACACACACACACACACACACACACACACACACACACACACACACACACAGTCAGCATCAGCAAGGTTCCATTTCTCCATAGCAACACAGAGGCATCAACCAGGCCCCTGTATATGGCTGTCAGCAGGCAGTGTGTTCCGTCTGCCTTATTGCTCTGCTCAGGCCAACCCACCTCATAGGCTAAGGCAATGTTATTTTTTATCGAACAAATTTTTATCCACGTCTCATTTAGTGATCTTAACTACGAAGAGTTAAGGTACAGAATTACAAAAAATGTATGTAAACTAACAACCTAATAACCCTTACGTTTCCTGTTCTCAAGTCTTAATAGTGTTGAATGTAACCATCCACACTATCTCAACACTACTTTCTGCATGGCAGCATTCTATGCCACATATGAATACTATCACTACTCTATTTTGACTACTTCCATACTTTTGTCATAATTAGCCAGGCAAGTCAGATTCAATGGATAGTGAGTTCAACTTGAAGCACGTTTTGTTTTTTGTGTCCTCAATGGATTCAGCCTAACCCCAACTCCTACCTGCTTCTTAAGGACGTTTCTTTTCACTATGGGAGATGTCATATTCAGGACAGCTATTTGATTGATTTATTCCCAATCCAATTGACGTCATGTGACGTCATGTGACAAAGCGCTAACCACACACACACACACACACACACACACACACACACACACACACACACACAACCAACTCTATCACACCTTTCTTTCTGTCAGAGCAGAGGGTGGGGCTGAGTGGGCATTCTCTGCGTGAGCAAACAGACGGGGCCCTCGACACAGAGAGGGCCAGGGGCCCTCCCAGACACATTTACATTCAATCGTCTCTGAATTGAGTGCAATCATTAGAGCCCAGGGACAGTAAAGGTCCCTGGAGTGTGACTGCTGTTTGTGTGTGGTGTTAAGAGAGGCAGAGGGGAAGGTTAAGGGGAGGGTGGACAGGGGGCCTGTTATCTCATTCAGACACCCCCCCTCAACACACTCACACACACACACAGACACACACACACACACACACACACACACACACACACACACACACACACACACACACACACACACACACACACACACACACACACACACACACACACACACACACACACACAAACTCACTCATTCACATACAAACTCACACACACACACAAACTCACACACACACACACACACACACACACACACACACACACACACACACACACACACACACACACACACACACACACACACACACACACACACACTAATAATATGTCAAATTTTATTACATCTAATCGAAATATGGCCTTTTAATATTTTTTATGTCGTACCTTATCCATATGCCACAAAGTGAAAAAATTATATTTTAGTTATACATTTATTTTGTATTTAAAAAAATATAATGCAGCAATAACTTTAAAGGTACAATATGTATCCTTGACATCGAGCATTTAAAATGGGTACTGCATTCCCAATGTACAATATTGGAGAGGGTTCTCTCCACCCCATGTGTTATCCCCAGAAATTGTTTTTGTCTTTGTCTTTGTTATGTGTCTGTGTTGGCTCTTACAGGACAGAAGACGGTTTTCAAGGTATCTGCCCCATTCAATTGTATGTGTGTGTGTGTGTGTGTGTGTGTGTGTGTGTGTGTGTGTGTGTGTGTGTGTGTGTGCGTGCGTGCGTGCGTGCGTGCGTGCGTGCGTGCGTGCGTGCGTGCGTGCGTGCGTGCGTGCGTGCGTGCGTGCGTGCGTGCGTGCGTGCGTGCGTGCGTGCGTGCGTGCGTGCGTGCGTGCGTGCGTGCGTGCGTGCGTGTGTGTGTGTGTGTGTAGACAGAGAGTGAGAGAGTGTGCCGGACCGGGGTGACAGGGGAACACATTCAGTCTGTAAATCAAAACCAGTAACTCTGTTGTCTGACGAGCAAATGCCCCAAAAGCTCCCATTGATCCATTTAGTGTCCTTGCATTTGTGCAGGTCGGTTTGTATTGGCAGCTAGGTGCTGAGGATGGGTGTGTGTGTGTGTGTGGGGGGGGGATGATGTTCACATCATCTTGTGGATGATGTGAACTTTTATAATAATAATGATAACAATATCTATGTTTGAATACATAGGGCATGCCCTTTCAGATATGTTTTAACAGAGAAGGAGCATTACAATTGTGTGTTCATCTGCACATGTTGATGAATGTGTGTGTGTGTGTGTTTGTGTGTTTGTTTGTTTGTTTGTTTGTTTGTTTGTGTGTATATGTGTTAATGTGTGTATGCGAGCAAAGAACACACCACACTTACAAGAACACAACATCACAAGTATAAAGGTCAAGGAATTAGGGCAAAGGTGGAAATACATCAAGATGTCCATAAACCAAAGGTTGGTCAGTGCGCATGTGCCAAGCAGCCTGCAGCTCACACACACACACACACACACACACACACACACACACACACACACACACACACACACACACACACACACACACACACACACACACACACACACACACACACACACACACGCACACAACACGCGCAAACGCACACATACACCACACGCAAACACGCACATACGCACCACATTCACACAAACACACACGCACCCACGCACAAACACACAAAATGTCAACGCACTTTTCAGCCAACCTAATATATAACAGTAAAAGCTATTTAATAATTGATTTGCATTCATAGTATACTACACTTTCCATTGAAAAATTCAGACCCACATTTAAGTCCAGATATTCTCCTGATTGGCCGTATGTGTGAACAACATATCCTGATATTTGTACCCTGAAAATCTCTGAATAATACTACCCCTGAGGTAGTATTTTCTCAGTAGGAAATGTAAATTACCGTGTATGTGAATGAGGAGTAGAAAGTCAGTATTTCTCACATCACTTCAATGGGCGTGTTGATGACACTTCTGCATGTCATTGAGTGGCCCCCTAAAAGTAATCAGCCTGCTGCCTTTTGTTTGCTGTATGGTTAAAAAATATTAAAATCTTGGCACTGCTTTTAAGAGTCACTTTCTATACGCTGCACGCGTATAGAAATGTTATTTTTTTGTATTATTCAGCAGAACATTATAGGGTCCCGTCCTTTCACTCCCTGTATTCTCAGTTAAACACAGAAATACATTTGTCCAAGTGTTAATTATATGCGAAATGAAGCAAAAAAATACGCCCTCTTTCTCCGGTAAAGCAGTCGTTCGCGATGCCTTTCTCGTCGTCGTTTCTTCTATTTGTCTCTAACTCATGCTCCGATCTTTCATCGATTGATGCTTCAGATTTTGTGGATGAAACGGAATATATGATGCACCGTATTAGCAATATTTAAGATGATTGCGAGGAGGTCTGCCCGTTCTGCCTCCATTTTGTCTATGGTCAAATCAAAACAAACTACATGACAGTGGCCACACTTATCCCGCCTCTTGCAAACTTAGACCCTACTCATATCCCGCCACTTGCAAGCCCAACCCCATAAACCCCCCGTTGATTCTAGTGATGTCTAAACGACAACGATGTCTGCATATTTAAGTGTGAATCACCCTCAGGGTAGAATCTCCTGATATACAAATGCAGCAAAATGTGTCTCATACCTCATGCCTCCTAACGTAAGGAGGAAATTATTATGCTTGCTTCATTGCGTAATAGGTGAACCAAAATGTTACATGTTGTAACATTATAGGCAAAATGTTATTATATTATGTGCTCAGAAATTTGTTACATTATGGACTGGGGTTTCCAGATTATTGCTATGGGTTTAATACAACTAGAGGTTGAGCGTGCGCAACGCCCGTGCGGAAACTCTAGTATATGTAAATACAAGCCTACAAGTAAACAAACACCTACTGACACACTATAACACAAGCAAATACTACTTCTAGATCACACACACACACACAATATACACACAGCCAACACACACCAACACACAAACAACACAAACACAATACACACACAAACACACGCACACACGCAGACCCCCCCCCCCAA
>NC_082382.1:6835009-6842509 GCF_031168955.1 Gadus macrocephalus | reverse complement strand
AGGCGATTGAATGATGCAGAGAATAAATAATCGTTAGTCCGAAAAAGAGTGGACACACTAGTTAATACTGACCCCTCTGCCTCTGCCTGGTTGATTAATCATTCTAAACCCAATTACAGATATGTGATCTTGAGATCAGACTCAAAGGTTTCAAATTATATGCCACATACAGAAGAGGCCAATCTCACAGGAAATAGCTGCAGCCAAGCAATACTACTCTGAGGGGAGGTCCATAATGAAAGCAGTGAAGGAGGGAACGGTGAGGTCTGGTGGCATCACATACGCACTAAAAAGTGAAAGTGCTGTATTGGCCTGAAGTCTGAAAGGATATCTAGTACCTTCGGAAATGTATCACATGCCAGAAATACAAGCCCATGCTGACCAAACTGTCCAGACATTTGCGGTACGCTGTTTACAAGGAGCAAGACATCATGCTTGGGATGGACATTCTGGGTCCTTTTCCCTGAAGTAGGAAGCATAATCAATATCTTCTGGTTATTGTGGACTACTTTTGCAAAAGTTATTTCCAATATGAGAGGCAAAGGCTCCCAGGATTGTTACTATAGTGACTGAGGAAATATTCACCAGATGGAGAACACCTGCACTCCTAGTTTCGGATATGGGTGCCCAGTTTACGTCTAGTCTAATGAGGCAGTTTTGCCAGCATTCAGGAATTGTTGAAAATCGACTGCTTACGACCTTCAGAGGAATGTAACAGAGCGTGTCAACAAGACATCTACCATCTATTCTGGTTCCCGGTCCTACTCTTGAGAGGGGGGGTAGATGTAACCCAGAGAGTTTTATGAGGGGATACGATACGGATCCCTTATCATATGATAAAAGGTAGGAGCCTATAAGGAATTGATTTGCATTACTTTTGACCATTAAGAATTTAGATTGGTGGTAATAAGTCCTTTCCCTTGAGTTTGGACACTTTCTTTGTTTGCCTGTTTTCATTACGACTATCGGACTGAGGTCGTCAGTAGTTTATTTTTAATATATTGATGATGATGAGTATAATTAGGGAATGAATTAATTACATGTTTCACCCTGTCCCTCTTCCTCTTCATCACTATATATTTAGCACACATGATTGATGCTATATTAAGTGAATGTTTGCGTTAGATAAAACATGCTTCAAAGATAATTAAAAAAAACATAAATGAAACAGTAGTAAAGTTTTGTTACTCTATATATACTTCATTTATAATGTTTTACTTGTAAGGGGAAAATACAGGGCACAGATATAGAGCACAACAAACACTATTATCAAGAGAAATTACGTTTACAGGTTTTGCTTGATAAAGGGAATTGAAATCCTTCCTTCCTTGAAGCATGTTGGATAACAATGGAGGATGTTACAAGCTAGAACTGTTCAGCACTGTTGCCCAAAAATAAATGCAATATGAGATGGTTCGAAAATTCAGGTCTGAATTAGTTGTCTCTCGATCTTTCGATCTTTCCTTTAGTGACACAACAGTTTCACTTCAAATAAGTTCCTCAGAGCTAACGTTTGTTACATTTGGCCTTTGTTCATTTTGGTTTCACCGATTTTTGTTTATTTGGGTGCTTCAAATGCAACTATGATAATGCTATGCCTTAATGAAACGATCACTGCATAGGTGTGAATGTTGAGTAGCCTGGGATCCAGACACATCTGGGAGCCCATGTTTTATTTGCTCCGGCATATTTGTCTGGCCCCCTTCTCGCTCAAACTAATTTCCAGAAGACCTGGCCAGGTTTGGGCCAATCACAACGGGTTATCTAAAATCGGTTTGGTTTAATACGATGGCGGCATCTCCCTATGGGAACGATGGCTGTCGCTGATGTGACACATGTTCTGTAACGTTGCTCTGATGGGTAGTTGGCCTATCAAATTGCGTCCAAAGGCATTTTTCTCTGAACCCTTTGATAACACCTCTTGGAAGTCATAATGAACAGAAAGGTTCAAGACTAATACACATTTGTGATTTGGTCTGGTGATGCCAGACCAAACCATCGAACCTTTAACATTTAAGTAAAAAAATTGTTTTAATTGCTAGCCAACTTGAGAAGACTGTTGATAAGGCTAGAAGAACGCATGACGGACGTTTGGCCAATACAGAGGGACATTGGAAAAACAATGTGGATATGCATCCTGTTCCTGTCATGAAAGCATTCTTGGCTGTATTTGGATTTTTGCGCCCAACATCAATGTGCATAGTTCTAAAACACAGTGTGGTGATGGAGTTATGTGGGGTGAACAAGAGTGATCAACAACTGTTGGCGTGTGTGAGGTGCAGAGTGATGCGTGCCAGGTACAGCCCTCCGCAGAAGGCGTCTCCATGGTTCCCAGGACACCACCTCGGTGTCGTGTCAGAGTGGCGTCAGAGACGAGGAGCAAAGAGGCTCCAAGAATCTGCTGGTATTTTAACACGAAAACAGACGCTCACACACACACACACACACAAACACGCACGCACACACACACACACACACACACGCACACGCACACGCACACACACACACACACACACACACACACACACACACACACACACACACACACACACACACACAGAGTGGCCTCATTACTCTGGAGGTCAGTGACTCATCAGGGATGTGCAACTGCCTAATGTCAGGGATGCCGGCCAGCATCTCCCCTTACACACATCCTTGAAGTATTTAGGCCTCAGTCCACAGTCGTACGGACACATTGGAGACCCCTGTTTCCCTCTCCGCAACTCTGTCGGGGAAATCATTCCAAAAAAGTACCTTCTCCTTTCGGAAATAGGTCAATCTGAATCTTCTCTATTTGGCATGTGTCTGTTCTTACGTTCATGATTTAATACAATTGTGACTCTCATCACACGTCCTATATGCAGAGCAAGCTATAAATAAAACAAAGCTTGATAAGTTGTTATACCATCTCCCATCCACACCATGACATTCAAGCATTTTTTATTTCATGGACATTGTGCTTTTTCCAAAAAGATAGATAACCTTTAGAATAGAGAATACACAATGTACAACAATATGATGTTTTAATCTTAACATTCAGTGCCAGCTTTGACTGATCTTTAAACGTTCAAACGTGAAACAAGAAACCTATAATAATATATTTATTTTCAGAAAAATGTACACCTTCATGCACCGTTTCCAAATCCAAAAATCCTCACTTCCATGCTTTTGTTTTTACTTAGTTAAAAGTGATATGATATCCCATTAACTCTCTTTCTATTATGTCTGGCAAGAGGAGGCATTTTTTTAGAATGACATGAACCAAGGACATAAAGACATAAAGGTCTGCTTGTGCATCTGAAGTATTAAAAGTCTCTCTGTATAAGTTTGGCTTTGGGCTTGTGAAGATATATATGCCAGCGCATCCCAGACAGACAGTGTGTTAGATCTTTCTGATGATGTTCCAGAGTGTGATGTCATCCCCCCAACCCTCCGTCCCCTTAACTTAGTCTGCTGCCTTGCACTCCAAAGCATTGCACTAAATAATGATCATTATGGCCCCCTCGTAAAGTACTGCGTGTGGAATTCTCCCTCATTCTTCTCCATTATCTTCCTCCCCCCATCTATCTCTCCCTCCCCCCTCTCTCCGTCTCTCTCGCTTTCTTTTCTGTCTTTCTCTTATTGTTGTCTTAGTACTGTCTGCAGTTTTGTTCTCCTGGAGTTCAATGCCTGAATTATCTTTCTAGCTGTTCACTTCACCTTCGATCTCTCTCTTTCTCTCTCTCTCTCTCTCTCTCTCTCTCTCTCCCACGGGCCCATGGTTGGTCTATCTCCCTCGACCGTCCACTGTGATGTCCGGGCTTCTGGTTGTGCACTTTGGATATCCCAGAGCGTAGCCTCTCCTCTGTTCCCTGCCCTGAGAGGCAGCCCATTAGTTTCCTTGATTTCAGCGGGAGGAAGAGCAGAGGTGGGTGGGGGTCGAGAGACATGGAGAGATTGGCAAAGAGAAACCCAATAAACAATAAAGCCAAAACATGAGCAATGAGGGATAGAAAGAAGTGGATTTATGGTTTCAGCCAAATCCTTCATTAAAGAATAGCCCTCCTGATTAGTTTGACCAGGCCGAGAGGGAGCTTGCACCAGGAGGTCATTTTATATCCTTTTATTATTTATGTTGTGTTTGTTTTGATTAATTTGAGCGTGAGTGCACTCTGTAGTCTCTGACGTACTGTACACTGTACAACCCCCTTCACACACCACACACGAGGGCCAAGGAGAATGATGACTCGCTGATTAGGCCGCTCCAATATATTTAAATTAGCTTGTCGGTGCAGCTGAATAAAGCAAAAGGGCCTCGGCCTGTATGGCGTTAGTTGTGGCGGTGGAGTAAAGGAAAAGTCATTTATTTGGCAAATTTTCCCAGCCTTTAACATCGCGGATCAAAGACAAGAGATGGCATGAGGTGTCGGACGCTGTCTCAGTGGTTTGTGGGGTACTGAGGACGGTGGAAAGCATCAAGAAAAAAATGGTCGACCATAGCAAATGATGCCAAGACCAGAATGGCCTTACAGAAGAGGGACCAGGCAAAGACAGGGGCTGGTATGCCAGAAGTGAAGCCCGTTACTACACTGGAGGAGAAGATCCGGGCCATC
Organism: Gadus macrocephalus; assembly: GCF_031168955.1. Taxonomy (NCBI): domain Eukaryota; kingdom Metazoa; phylum Chordata; class Actinopteri; order Gadiformes; family Gadidae; genus Gadus; species Gadus macrocephalus. Next base: position 6,837,917 of record NC_082382.1, on the reverse strand, counting down.
CTGGGTCCAGTTTACACCCAAGGTGAGTTCAGTTCAACGCTAGCTTCTATCGCTAGTTAGCCAACTAGCTCAGCAATCGCAGATAATGTTTAAGTTTGACTTCACCAATACATAAGGCAAGAACGCTAGCGTAAGGGTACATTTTGGCATAAACATAACGAGTGGACCAGAGATTCACAGAATTGGTAGTGCTAGTGCTACGGTGTAGCCACTATCGATTGTAATCTAATATGTAAAAACTAGATGCGCTATATCGATAACTGGTTTTGAGGAGTTGCTACATACAACCTTAACTAGAATAGGGCGACCAGACCTTCCTGATTTTAATTGCCTGTCCCATTGGATATTTCAATCACATTAATATCCAAACGGGAAATATCCCCGGTGTTTCTGCTTCATCGGGACCATGGCCTCGTTTTGATCTGGTCACTTTCAATTAGTTGCTAGATTGACAACGATAGTTACTTGTGTTGGACCACAAAATACATTCTTTGGACCAGTAAACGGCAAAAGAAAAGCCAACGCTGACAACCCCCGTAAAATGAATGATCATTTGTGTATCATCGGCATTTCAACCAGCAAAGAGGTGGGCCAGAGCAGGTGTTTGAGCCGGAGAGTGTGGAGGTGTCTGAATCAACACGGGTTATACTAACGTTGATGGATTCAGAGTGTGACAGAAGGACTCTGCCAACAGCAAGAATCATCCCATCACCTAGTAAGTAAATTTTCACTATTTAAATATTGAAATAAATATGAGGTGCATTTTTAAAAGGACGCTGTCTCAACTGTAGCCTACTTATTTATGAACAGTTGAGGTTTATAATGTCCACGTTATTCAAGGCTACTGTTCAAGGAGAATTGTCTAGATTAACAGTTTTCAATTCTTCTCTACAGCCCATAAGCACATAAGCTGACAAGAGGAGCTTCTGGTGTTGGATAAGGAGAAGCTGATGGTGATGCGAGAGAAATTAAATGTTGAGAAGGAGAGACTGAAATTGGATAAAGAAAAATTTGAATTTGTGAAGGAGCTGATCAAAATGAAGTTTAAATCAAACTGGTAGGTTTTGTTTTTAATTATCTTGTAAAATAAAGTGCACTTAGGTTGTTTCTGGCAGTTCTGCCAGTCTGTGCAGCATCTGTATGCCATCATGGCCTTCCTTCTCATCTTCAACCATGGCCGGGATGTCTTCAGGGTCCGGGAGATGAGCAATCCTGCATATGTTGTGCAACACAGAAGTGGCCGTCACAAACATCTCAAACTACTCTCTGAGGGGAGTATTGAAGATATCCCCCACTCCTATCATGGCATCTCCATCTACAACAACATAAATTAACCAGCATTGCACCAATTAACCAGTTAGTTTGTATTGCCATCATGGTAACACAGGTTTCAGGGCTTACAATGCTTTAACTATTATTTTTTGGGTGTGATGTTATGGTACATATTAGTGTAAACTCATACATTTGCTCCATTACTTTTGAAGTATATAGTGTAACACCCTCTTGGGGTCATTACAAAAACCTTGTCTGTGCTATTGATTGCACCAAAGCAGTATATGTCTATATGAAAAGTGACCCATCAATAAGCCCAATTACCGCTGGTATCCCCGTCTGTCTTAAAAAGTCCTCCTTAATCTGCTGCAGCTCTTCACCACTAGGAAATTGAATGTAAGTTATGTGCACGATTGCAGATGGCATTGGTGACCTCAATGAGATCTCCAATACATGGCTGTGAAACCGAAGACAGGCTTACACCCTCAGTCTGGCAGAGCATTTGTTACCTGCACAACCACTGCCAAGGCTCCATGTCTCCTTGTAGGCCTCTCCAGAGCAGGACGTAATTCTTCCACCAAATTCAAAATGAAATGTCTTGGCAGGCGACAAAATTAAATTAAATAGTCAGGAAAATGTAACGTAACATTATGCGGTCTGGGTAGCCTTTCAGCCATCACGTTTCTGTTGAGATGTCCGTCCTCGTCTTCATTGTCACACAGACCTACTAGCAGTGCTGCTGCCATTTTTTCAGTCATTACAGTTATTTTGAATTTAGGACAGGCTGTATGGCCACCTAACTTAGGGATCGTAACTTCAGAAATCCCTCACTTAGGATCCCTCCTGCTGTTATACCACAACCCCTAAATCCTATCCTATCTTAAGATAGGATAGGATTTCAGAGTTAGGAAGCTTCTGTAATGAGACCCCTGGACCCCTTTTAGCAAAGATTTTTTTATTTGCCATATGTCTAGTGTGGGCTGATGTGTGTGTTTGTGTGCGTGTGTGTGTGTGTGTGTGTGTGTGTGTGTGTGTGTGTGTGTGTGTGTGTGTGTGTGTGTGTGTGTGTGTGTGTGTGTGTGTACACGTATGTATGTACTGTTGGGTAAGGACACACCCGGCTGCTCCTCCACATGTGAAGTTCCTAACGGGAGAATACAGTTCTTTGAATAGTCCCGCCCTTTTGCTTGGCCAAGCACGCACATTCTGAGCATCCTAAGAATGACTGAAACCAGGTTTTACTCAACTTAAAGGTTAAGCAAGGAGATATAGCGCAGACACTGAGACAAACAGACACACACACACACACACACAGACATATACACAAACATACTAACACAGAAACAAAGGGCGGTTAAACTCTTCCTGCACTTGACCTAAGCATAGATAACACTTCTTCATCTGTTTTTACGATAGACAGAACAAGCCCTCGGAACAAGCAAACAGAACAAGAAAATGGGGATGAGATTTTTTGCCCCTTTTCCAATGACAGCACCAGCCCTACTCGCCTCGACATGGCCCGCCTTTTTTTGGCATTTCGATCGCCAAAATGAGGTTCCTGGTACCTGTTACCTGGTACTTTTTTAGTCGCACCTCCGTCGAGGTCACCAAGAGAGCTGATCTGATACGTCTGAGC
>NC_082382.1:6817509-6827509 GCF_031168955.1 Gadus macrocephalus | reverse complement strand
CTCTTCTCCTTCAGCGCGTGGGCCCTCCTCCCTCCTCCCCCTTTCCCTCCCACCTCCCCCTCCTCCTCCCCTGCTATCGTTCTTCTCCGCCGGGCCAAGAAGGACCTTTCTTTCTCCCACTGATAACTCCTCAGCTCTCACTCCCGGCGGCGGCGGCGGCGGCGGCCTTCCTTATCGCCTGTGAAGAGGCTAAGCTAACAGTGTGATGTGGGATCCTTATGGGTCTCTGTGTTGTAATTGCCTAATTGCTTTTTTCCCCCCCTGGTATCGGAGGGTTCTGCTTTTTGTCAAATGGGGCCGGAGTTCATAAACAGCCAGCAGCGCCATTCCCAGCAGCTCCCTCAACGTCGGAATTCCGGGCTTTCCGATTGGCCTGAGCCACCAATTGCTCATTGGCTCCTCCCTGTAGGACGGATGGCCATGCTGACAGCCAATGGGGCCACAGCAGGGTGAGTGCTGTAAAGTGGGAGAGAGAGGGAGAGTGGGAGAGAGGGAGTAAACAGCAGTCTTTTTTTTCTGCTGCGAAAGACATCCTAGTCTATCTCTTTCTGCTTTACTCTGTCTCTCTCTCTCTCTCTCTCTCTCTCTCTTTCTCTCTCTCCCTCTCTCTCTCTCTCCCCCCCTCTCTCTCTCTCTCTCTCTCTCTCTCTCTCTCTCTCTCTCTCTCTCTCTCTCTCCAAGTGTTTGAGTTTCAAAGTGTTTTCAAAGCTAATCATAATTTAATCCAGCAATAAAAAAACGCATCACTAACCAGTTGACGTTTTAGCATACAAATGTGAATGCGGATTTAAAGGTTGTTAAAAAAACAAATAGTGTCACCTTAACAAGCTGTGTCAAACATCTGATGCCGGCTTTAGATGGGCGACCATGCAGGCCCATATTATCCTTTGTAAGGCATTTAAGCAGCGCACAATATTATTACGTAACATACAAGACAAGGAGATTGAAAGTTGTAGAGTGTTATACAAAGGCCATGGCCCAGAAACAGGGCATGAATCAGGCTAAATTCTCACTTATTCTCTCTCTCTCTCTCCTTTTTGTCTCTCTCTCCTTTTTAGTCTCCTTCTCTCCCTCCCTCTCTCTCTCTCTCTCTCTCTCTCTCTCTCTCTCTCTCTCTCTCTCTCTCTCTCTCCCCCTCTCTCTCTCTCACTATTTTTATCTCTCTCCCTCTTTCCCTCCCTCTTGGTCTCTGTGTGCCTCCTCTCTGACTCTGATGTGTGTGTGAGCCTCAGTGAGAATGTCTATCCTCGTATTGGCCATAACCAATCTATCCTTCACCCCCCAACGCCCACAAATGTCTGGGTTATGCATTCTTTTATCAGTATATGGTTATATTTCATGCTTATTGAGAGAGAGAGAGAGAGAGAGAGAGAGAGAGAGAGAGAGAGAGAGAGAGAGAGAGGGAGAAAGAGAGAGAGAGAGAGAGAGAGAGAGAGAGAGAGAGAGAGAGAGAGAGAGAGAGAGAGAGAGAGAGAGAGAGAGAGAGGGAGAGAGAGAGAGAGAGAGAGAGAGAGAGAGAGAGAGAGGGAGAGAGAGAGAGAGAGAGCGAGAGAGAGGCAGTAGGTTTTCTTTTATCTGTCTATGCACACTGACCCGGGGAGGAAGCCCGTAGGCGTCCTGTCGTGTAGAGAGACGCACACAGGAAACAGCCTTGCAGGGACAGGAAGTCTCTCTCGGTATTAGAACAACCCACGTGTTGGGCAACAGACCCCCAACGAGTCACAGACAGGAAGACAAACAAATCATACAGGTGTGTGTGTGTGTGTGTGTGTGTGTGTGTGTGTGTGTGTGTGTGTGTGTGTGTGTGCATGGTCGTTACTACCCTTCATCTACCAATGCTTGGATGGTTGGCCTGTGAGTACACACCTTACCTCAAGGCCCGCTGCCTACCTCTGTCCACAGACACACCTTGGGGGGACACTGACTCTAGATATTAATGGAGGTCTGATTGGTGAGACCACTCCCAGAACCCCAGACCCCCATACCCCAGACCCCCATACCTCCATACCCCCATACCCCAGACCCCCATACCCCAGACCCCCATACCTCCATACCCCCAGACCCCAGACCCCCATACCCCAGACCCCCATACCTCCATACCCCCAGACCCCAGACCCCCATACCCCAGACCCCCATACCCCAGACCCCCATACCCCCAGACCCCCATACCCCAGACCCCCATACCTCCATACCCCCAGACCCCAGACCCCCATACCCCCAGATCCAGCTCCGTCTGCTCCGCGTCGGACCCCAGACGCACAACAACACTGGGTGTGGAGTGTGCTTACATATAATATAATAATAATAATAATAGTTTTATTTGAAGGCGACTTTCTCGGCACTCAAGGACACCAATATAAGCTGTCTATCTTTATTTTACTTTATTTGCTGCTAAGCTGAAGTATTTCTTCATTCTTTATTTTCTCTTCTTTATTTAGCTCCTAATCTGTGCGGCTCATCTTTTTCGTTTAGACAATGCACAACTCTTTAAGAAATGAGTTGAATCTTAAACTGCATCTTAGATTTAGACGATAGGCCTATCTATGTTTTTATCTATTGACATATCAGCTCCGATAAGAACTATAAGTCAAATGATGAAGCCTATTGGGTTCCCATCGGAGCTATCATGATGATCTCTTCTATCTGTCTTAGTCTGGTTGGCCGTTCGGCCTTGCTGTCTCCTTCATTGGCATTTCAGCCCCTTTTTCATTTCCAACCAAAGGCAGCTTGAATCTTTTGATGCAAGTTGTTTTGCATACAGTTGGGGTGGATCCATGTGAGTACACAAACGCACACAAAAACACACACACACACACACACACACACACACACACACACACACACACACACACACACACACACACACACACACACACACACCTGATGCCAACTCAGCTTTGGACTGAAGTCTGTGTTGTACCAGGGAGTCCTTGAGGCAGACTCAATCCATGAAATATACACAGACACGTAAACACCTGCACATACATGCATACACATACAAAAGGAACAAGCTCAATTATACTCCCGATTCTCCACCACTTTTATCAGGCTTGCTTCCTCTCTCTCCTCTCATTCCCCTGAAGTATTTATCCTATACCTCTCCGCTTGTTTGACGTTTCAGGTTGAATTCATGGCTCTGGGTGGTCTTGGCTGGGCAGCCTTTTCCTCTCATTTGTTGTTGGCACTGGACGCCTTCAGCTTGTCTGGAATCAAAGGAAGGCCGGTCGGTTGTATTTATCAAGTCTAAAAACAACATCTTTCCATTTGGGAATATTGCTCAAGAGCCTTAAGGTGGGGTACATCCTTGAAAGGTCTGGTGCCTGAATTGGGCCGTTAGTGTATGATTTATCCCGTGCCCTCTCACTTGTTCGTCTGTTGACCTGAAATAATATAAAATAGCGTGTTAAAAAATAAAGTGTTTGAATGTGTGCGTATGCACATCTGTGGAGTGTGAGATTGTGTGTGTGTGTGTGTGTGTGTTTGTGTGTGTGTGTTTGTGTGTTGAGCGTGATTGTTCGTGTGTATGAGTTTGTGTGTGTGTGTGTGTGTGTGTGTGTGTGTGTGTGTGTCAATTTCTCAAGTACTCATTTTGTCATATAAAAAACGTTAAATTCAAACTTGCGCCGACCGGCATATCAACGCACAAGTCACATGATCTTAAAGAGATCTTACAGTAAACACAGAACGTGTTTTTTCCCACTTGGGGAAAAAACTAGACTGCGTCAAGTTCTCCGACCTCTCTGGTACCTCTGCAACAAGACTTGTAGAGGGGGTTTTCTTGCCCATTGTTGAGAAGGAATTGGGGGGAAAGGAACTTTGGCTTTGACTCCTAGAAGTCCAGATTGAACCGCGACATGGAGGAGAAAGGGATCGGTGCCCGGGATGGTCCCCCGCCGGGGCACCGCCGCCGGAGCACCGCCGCCGGGGCACCGCCGCCGGAGCACCGCCGCCGGGGCACCGCCGCCGGAGCACCGCCGCCGGAGCACCGCCGCCGGAGCACTGACTTCAGGGAGTCAAAGCCAGAGTTCCTTTTCCCCAATTTCTTCTTCTCAACCATGGCCGAGATAACCCCCCCACTACGAGTCTCGTCCTCAATGTCACGGTTCAGTCTGTACTCCAGATTGATGTGGAAGTGGAAGAACCAGAGACGTTGACGAGAACCTGACGTAACAGAGTTGACCATTAGGGGGTACTCTCACACTGCATTTCTAATGTATATCCGTAGTAGTTCTGATCACAGTGTAGCTGCACTTCTGCAAATTGTTAAGCCATTTTAGTGTGCCATATTGCTATATTTGGAAATGTTTTTCATGCATCACACTACAGTTTAGTGACCAGTATTTTGTTAGGTAGTATGAGAGTAATATTCTGCATTAGTAATTTCAGTTTCTTTCTAATTATTTATATTTCTACTATTGTATTACTCGAGGTAGCATGGCTGAGGGAAATAGTGGTCAGGTCAATGGGTTTAAAGTGACAACGTTGCCATACAACACCTGACTGATATGGTAGGCCAAGTGGGAGAGCAAATTGGTAACTTTCTCCTCTGGACTTACTGATTGTACTGTTGCACATGACACACCTTTGACTGACAGACCAGTGAATGTTCTGACTCATGGCCCTACACAACAGAACACAACGGCAGTAGTAGTTCATGTCAAGACTAAACGTGAACCTGTGACTTTTAGGGGAAATGGTCCTGACAAGTACTCCGTTCAGGAATGGATTGCCATGACAAAAGCTCACCTTAGGAAACAGTCTTACACAACAGCTGAACAGGCGGATGATATACAGGGAAGACTTTTAGGAAAGGCAAGAGACGTGGTCAAAGAAGGGCTGAGGAGTGATGACTCACTTGATGTGAAGCAGAACTCAGATCTTATGCATGACATTCTAATGCGATACCTCAGTCAGAAAAAGCCTTTACGAGGGCATCAGACGGGTTATTCACATGAATGTTAAAATCCCCCATAAGCTAAATATTGTCTGAATATGTAGCAAGATCAGCTGCAAAATCAGAAAATTCATCAACAAAAAGTGAGTATGGTCCCGCGGCACGGTATACTATAGCTAGAACGAAAGAGTCTGGAACAGCGCTAAGCCTCACCGACGTACATATAGGTGCAGCGTTATTTTCAGAGGGAGTCCGGTTAACACTCGGTTCTGAAAGGGTTGTTGACATGCGATTTGACATGTGATTTTGAAAGGTGGAACAAAAGCAACCGGAGCCATGCTTGCCGTGCTTGATGCAGCCGGACAATCCACAGCTCTGACGAGGAAACAGCAAATACGATAGAGCTCGTAAGTCCGCCCCTTCCGGTAGACCCCCATTGGACCTACGAGAGATCGTAAAATATGAATGGGTTTCAATGGAGTGAAAGTAATTATTTTCTGGTCCCAGTGTTTTTATGCCCTGGATTACACATATGTTGTTTGTGGATTTCAATGATAATTTTTCATGTCAAGAGTTCGATTGTTTATTGTGCAATTGTTCAGTTAAAGGCTGTAGAGAAAACACAATGAGAAAGACTACACGTCTCGAATGTGAGGTCACGCTCCCTGCGACTGGCGTGGACAAGACCGACAATCTCTCCGTCGGCATGACTGAAAATCTACACATGCCTCGACTTATAATGGTGTTCACCTCTTTCGATGCAGTTATCCTCCCCTTGGAAAAAAGCGGTGAAGTGGAGCAAAGAGATAGCCATGTCTGTACCAGAGTGATGGTGACGTATATCATTCACGTCGAGAGCAGCGAGGCGCTGTAGTTCACAAAGTGGCCTCCCACAAATCCTAACATTATCAAACTTCCTCGCAATTTTTTTTGGTTTTCTTTATGGAAAGCTCATTGTGGGACTGTCTCATAGTGGCTGTATTTCTGCACCACGGCTGAATTTCGGGAATGAGTCTTCAAACACTGTATTAGGGGCCCACTTATACCCACTTATACCAAAGCATCCATAAAGTAGAATGCCATTGGACCTTTAAGAAACCTGGCTTCTGATTGGTGGATACATCTGTACTTTCTTCTCTGTATTTGCGGACAATTACTGCCAAAAATACCAAAAAGTGCCAAGAGTCTCCAGAGATTTTAGGATCCAAAAAATGACATTGATAAATACGTGAAAGTGGTTCCGCAACACACAAAAAGCTGTCACAGTTGTAAGACACGACAAAGTGCACTTGTGATACATATTCACACAAATGTGTGAATTCACACAAATGTGAATATGATTTGCTGTTCCTGAATCTTAACCTACAAGTGTAGGTTAATCTGTTTTCAAATCACAAAACAATATTTATATGTGTAGCAATATTGTTAGCAATATTGGCATTAAATTCCCTCCATAGAAGACTTTATGGAGGGATAAAATGAGGGAATAGGCTAGTACAATAGCCTATTACAGTGGCCTTCTTTAATCCCATACAAAATCTGGATGCTTGAAGAGCACACTGGGATCACAAATAATAATGATCATGATAATGATCTGTAGTTAGCCTACATATTAAGAGTATTTTAGCTATTTATGTTTAATCACTGAGCCGTACACATTGTTTTATTAACATTTCATACGGAAAGCAAAAACGACCCACAATCTCTTTCAGGATAGCATTTGCTGTACTAAACCTTGAAAGAAAATTAAAACCCGAACCATAACCAGAATTTTGAACCAATAGTACTTTGGGAGTTTTGATTTGGTTAAAAATGGCTTAGCTATGGCTGATTTATGAAAACATATGATTATTTATGCAAATAGTCATTTGCATGTCGCATGCTAGCCCGATAGCCTCGGTGGTATTAGCATGTCGGTGTGCTAGCTCATTAGCCTCGGTGGCATTAGCATGTCGGCGTGCTCAATCATTAGCCTCGTGGCATTAGCATGTCGGCGTGCTAGCTCATTAGCCTTGTGGCATTAGCATGTCGGCGTTCTAGCTCATTAGCCTCGTGGCATTAGCATGTCGGCGTTCTAGCTCATTAGCCTCGGTGGCATTAGCATGTCGGCGTTCTAGCTCATTAGCCTCGGTGGCATTAGCATGTCGGTGTGCTAGCTCATTAGCCTCGTGGCATTAGCATGTCGGCGTTCTAGCTCATTAGCCTCGGTGGCATTAGCATGTCGGCGTTCTAGCTCATTAGCCTCGGTGGCATTAGCATGTCAGCGTGCATGCTCATTAGCCTCGTGGCATTAGCATGTTGGCGTGCTCGCGGAACATTGCGCAGACGATGAGTTGGGGTGACCACACGCATTTTCAGAAAATACACACGCGCCGACATGTCCCGAGTCAGTTTTGAGTATAGGAATCATGCAACACACTCTTCCCCCAGAGAATCAAACAATGCTGGGTTACCAGAGCACACTCCTACCAGGGATTAGCTGGCAGCATGTATTGAAGCATGACTACAGACATGTTTCAGACTCTGAGAAGGAGAAAGCATAGGAGGCCGGCTGTCCTCCCCCTAGTGCCTGACATCACGAGTGCTGCACAAACATTTACGTAGCAGTATTTTTTAAAGGTCTTCTATGATGTCTTGTAAATCTGCTTGACGCTGTCTTATCTGTGTGTGTGTGTGGTGTGTGTGTGTGTGTGTGTGTGTGTGTGTGTGTGTGTGTGTGTGTGTGTGTGTGTGTGTGTGTGTGTGTGTGTGTGTGTGTGTGTGTGTGCGCGTGCGTGCGTGCGTGCGTGCGTGCGTGTGTGTGTGTCAACCCCCATTTGAAAATATCCTCTTTTGATCTGTTGAAATTCTCTCTACATCCCAACAGCAATCAATAAACAAAATTGACTCATATTAAAATATATATTGACTAGATATCAATTTGACTCATTTAGTCCCATGAGAAAGAGAGAGACTGAGAAAGAGAGAGTATGTGAGGGACTGATAGAATGACGTGTGATTTACAGGCATGTGAGTGTTTTAATGATGGTTGCTGTAGGTCAAGGTAATGATCATAAATAACAAGACAGGGCAGATGAGTTTGGAGAAATAGAGAGAGAAAGGAGGAGGGGGGGGGGGGGGCAAGTTCAAATTCCTCCAGCCCACAAATGTTGTAACTCTCAGATCCCGGTGATGAACCTCAACTGAAATAAACGAAACAACATTTGGGCATATTCCTAAGACATCAACAACAGTACAGAGAAAAACTAAGCTGATACATGCCTCTCACACACACACAAACACACACACACACACACACACACACACACACACATACACACACACATACACACACACACACACACACACACACACACACATACACACACACACACGACACGCACACACACACACACTCATGCACACACACGCACACAACGATAAGCTCACGCACGAACAGGCAACCCCAGTGCATTAGGGAGTGTACCTATGTCTATGTATCTGCACCAGAAAGCCCTTGAGACAGACGCTCCCTATAAAATACACACGTGTTCTGATAGGATTGTGTGTGTGTTTATTGACATTACTCATGTTCCTTTGGGATTGTCTGCCTTGAATAGGGAACCAACACTCAGTACTTATCCCCTCAGGGACTATGTGTACGTAGGAAGGAGTTTGTTTCCGCTTGCATTGCTGTATGAAACTTTAAAGAAAGGTGCACAACATGTGCTTTAAATAACACGATCCACCATTATCCACCCAAAACCCAGTAAATATCTAAACAGTATGGTGAAGAATCTTGCGTTTTGGAGATGGTTTATTGTAGTTAAAATAATGCTAACTACAATAAACAACTACAATTTTCTACAGAAGTGATCTGCATTAAAAGTCGGGGGTGGTAATGGGAAACAAACAAGGTGTATCTTTGACCCTTAAACTACGGCGTCATCGATTCCTTTGCATGACATTCTGGGTCACCTGTTCAATCCAATATCAAAACCTGATTCATCACTAAAATATCTGAGGTCTTCCCAGAGTTGTAAAAGATTATGGGTTCTGCTAAAGTGGGTGTTCAATGTATTAATGTGTTCAATAATGAGGTCTATGTATTCTGTTCTCTACAGATCCTGTCCCTCAGGGAGAACAGGAGCTAGAGGCCTTGCCGTTTTGTAAGGCTCAAGTCCGCCCCCTAGGGGGAAGGATTAGTATCACATTTCATGAGGACGTTGTTACTGCTAGATAAGGCATGCATCAATTAAAACCTAAATTGTAACCTAACTTGAATACGTGTGCCACATGTGTTCTTAATGCTGTGCTTTAAAATTTAGTTCATGCTATACATTCATTTATTTCATAAACATGTGGTTTGGTTTAGCCTGACCTTTTGACAATGTGTGATCTAATGTCCATGTCATAGCATCATATACATGTGCATGTACTGCTATGCCACTCAGATTATCCCTCAGAGAACAGTCAATTATTTTTTTTATCAGCATGCTATTCACAATCTTGTGTCAAGGTGTTTACTGTGGTGTCTTGGTTGGGGCTTGTGACTGGTTAGGGTTAGGGTTCGGGTTAGGGTCAGGGTTAAGGGTGGAACCGTGTTCAACATCCCACGGACCTGGGGCGGCCGGCCCTCCGCACCTCTCACTGAGGTAGAAGGAAGAGGAAGGGATGAAGGCCGTCACAGGACTGGTTGGGCATGTTGGAATCTGCACCAACAAGGCTCTGCTAGAAACCACAATGCCATTGTCGCAGGTATCATATTTACATACCAGGGTGCACAAGATTGCAACCTAGATAATCATGACCATGCCCAAGCTGCCTTTAACTATGTGAATGAGATGAAGTAGCACCACATCGCCACAGATCACATTGAGCAACCTCACCTTATGAGCGACTTTACCCTGCGATCACAATCTATTCATCATGAACACACTTTGAACACTCATATACCATACCATAATAACAAATCTTTGTGTTTAGGACAGATCATATGCAGCCCCCCCCCCCACACATAAAACCATAGACTCAAATGTTTGGAATGGAATTACTAATGATGTGTTTATGCAGTATTTTTTTTTATGTTTCTATACTGGGTTTTGCATCTGTCCCAACAAGTCCTTT
>NC_082382.1:6755009-6812509 GCF_031168955.1 Gadus macrocephalus | reverse complement strand
CCAAAGACTGCAGGGCGCTGAGGGGCAACATTCGCCGACCTCTAACCCCCCCCAACACAAAGTGTTTCTCCAGAACCTCCCGGCTCCTCTGTCCTCCTCCTCCTCTTCCCCAGGAGGTGCCCCCAGCAGGCACGTGCTCCATGCCCCCGTGCCTTGCCGCCCTCGCCCAATCAAAAGCGGGGCCCTCCCCTTCCCCTGGTCCGTCTCAGAACACTCCGACTGGGCCGGTCTCGCCGCCTCCACTGCGCTGCGTGGCCTTGGAGTTCAGCTCGACCCCCTCAAGTCCAACCCTTTCCTCTTCGCTGACGTGGGCCCCGCTGGCCCGCGGGCGAGCCCGTCCGACCAGAGCGCCCCCCCGGCGCTGCAGGCGGGGCTGAGGAGCGCCTGCGCCCAGCAGAGCTCGACGTCCGAGCCCCTCGCCGAACAGCGCCCCCGGCTGTTCAGGGTGCGGAGTCTGTCGGAGCTGGGAGACAGTCAGGCCATCGCGCTGGAGAGGAAGGAGATCGCACCGATCCAGTGGAGGAGCACTGGGACGTCCCGGCCCCAGGGAGGGGTCGGCGAGGGAGAATCAGAGGGGAACGACGGGCCCTTGGATCTGTCCGAACGAGGAAGGTCCCAGTCCAACGAGTCGGCAAGCAGCGAGCGCCCTGTGCTCACCCAGGGGGCAGAGGGAGCAGCGAAAGGCTCTGAGAGCAGGACAATCTCATCTCCTCATGGCCCCCCTTCATCCTCTGGGGTCCCCGCCACACACTCCTCCACCCCTGCTTGTCAAGCACTGGAAAAGTCCAGTGATCATTGTAACTATATGGTGAGTATAATATTCCTTCAACCACTCACACAACCATGCACACATCTCAGCATTCAAACACCCATCAATACGTTGCTGTAAGAAGGATGTCATGTGTTTTCAAAGGAAGAGGAACCGGATCAGAGTGAGGAGAAGAACCAAAGAAAGGTTGACCAAACAATCAAAGAAGATTTTCCACTTTTCAACAGCTCAATGCAACCAGGTACAGGGTGTGAATATCCTCACTGTGTCCATCGATGTTTCTGTGTGTCCTTTTGGATCTGCCAAAGTGCGGTTAAGAAACCCTGCATATCAGTGTGTTCTGGCGTGCCACTGCCTAAAGCCAAGTCATCTTTATAATGACTTGACACTTTTGTGTGTCAATTCAACCCAGTCTCACGGAAATATGTGACACTGTCACATCACGTCATTTAATCTATTCATTCGTGATCTGGGATATGTAATTTCATTTTTTTCATGCCAAAAGCACAAATTTCAAACTCGAAGAAGAAGAGATGAAGCAGATACCTTTTTTCCGTTGTGGTTTGCCTATGAACAGCGCACCTGCATTAAATATATCTGTGAATTGTCACAATTTCCCAGAATCAAAGGTGAAAGTAGAAACGGGTGGACAAAGGTTTTCATATTGGTTTTCATATTCATTTATATTTCATATAAAGATTCACAGGCTACAAAAATAATCATAAATTCACCAAAATCACCACATAAAATCTTTAGACCAAGCCTCACAAAAATCATCGAGTTCCATTTAAGAAATATTGGCCAATAATGTTGGAGCAGTTAGCCCATTATTCATATATGACCATTTTGTTATTGTATAAGAAAACATAAGACTATTATTAGGTGGATACCAATGCTCCCCACTACCCATGAACCCAAATTGTGGTACTGCACCCAAAGGTGGCGCTATTTAAAAAGATTATGAACTAGCCTTATTTCTCCTTACTAGATTGACCTGGACTCAAAATTCTTTCACCCTATTAATCTCTAAAATCAGATGCATCTTTTTCAAGCTGGTCTTCTGTTCTAAAAGGGTTTACTTTTCCCACAATTTCATAGAAAAGCCAAACGTCCACAGTCTCAAAACATTTTGCCTATATTAACATTTTGATATTGTATAACTACCATACGGCTATCATTAGGTGGATACCATTTACAGTGCAAATTCTCAGATCTGTACTCTTTTAAGAAAGCCCTTAATTCTCTTGTGAAATGCGTGCTTGGAGTTTCTTGATGTTGTGTGCTTATCAATCGACATTTTCACCATGTGAGGCTTCATGCAGTTCACGAATGTCAGTGGCTCAACGGGATGATGCCGTGTTCTGGTGAACCTTAGGTTGAGAGTTTGAATCCTGATTAGAGCATTATGAACAAACTGAACATGACATTCTGTCATTGCCACTCATTTAAGAAACACAAC
The DNA here is from genome assembly GCF_031168955.1 of Gadus macrocephalus. NCBI lineage: Eukaryota > Metazoa > Chordata > Actinopteri > Gadiformes > Gadidae > Gadus > Gadus macrocephalus. The sequence continues at coordinate 6,810,281 of NC_082382.1, read as the reverse complement.
ATTGAACAGCACCTGAAATTCATCAGGCAATCAATATTCCGGCTCATTCGTTTCCAAGAATCGGACTGCCAAGACACAGTATGGCATAAGGGGAATTTTTTCCTTCATAATTAACTCTGTTAATTTTTTTTTCAGGTATATGCATTGAAGAAAAACCTTAATTCACTTGAGAAACGTGTGCTTTGAGTTTTCTGGATGTTGTGTGCTTATCAATAGACATTTTGACCATGTGAATGAGGCTGCAGTTCAGGTTTATAAGTGGAACTTCTTCTTTAAATATTACAATTATGTGCTATATTTATATATCTTCCATTAGTGTGTTCTTGACTTTAAATTTTGCTTGGACCCCATTAATCAACGCTTGCGGTTATATTTTCTTTTGTAGTAGTGCTGCTGGGAACACTGAATGCAGCACTGCATAAACAAGGAACTGCGTTCTCAAATGGCAAGGTAGAGTGAGGTTACAATCATCTATTCCTTCCTCACATTGTCCATCCTAATGATTGCTTATAAAACCCATTGCCTGAGAATGCTTTGTGATAGACATACACAAAGAAAACAAGGAAAGACATACCCAAGGAAAACAAGAAAAACACAAAGAAAACCGAAAGAAAAAAGTTTCATTATGTGTTGCTTTTGCAACTTCTCAATTTCACAATATGATGCTTTATGTATGAAGCTGAATAGCTCAACATCGTGGCACCACACATGAACAGAAGCTGGACTGGGAATAATTTCCATACAGCTGTTCCAGACGCTGTTCATGCGTGGACAGCTGGGTAGGGACAGATCAGAAGAGACGTGATAGGTGCGAGGTGCGCGTGCACCCTTAGTTAGTGACTAGAAAACCAAACCATTGCATTGATCTGAAAGCCCATGACATCATCCTCAAGAAATGAGTGCATTAGCTAAGCATTGTATTGTATTGAATCCCATGCAACAGCTGAAACAAGTGGATCCAGTCAGCAGCTCAGAGGAGCAGGATGAAGAGGGCCAGACAGGAGGAGACCAGAGCCCGGCCTCCAAGAGGGCCCGGTCCTCCACTGACAAACACAGCAGCAGAGAGTCGGAGACAGAGGGTAGGTGGAGCCCGCACGCACGCACACACACACGCACGCACGCACGCACGCACGCACGCACGCACGCACGCAAACGCACGCACGCACGCACGCACGCACACACACACACAGTCGTTCACAGACACACACACACACACACAGTCGTTCACAGACACACACACACACACACAGTCGTTCACAGACACACACACACACACACACACACACACACACACACACACACACACACACACAGTCGTTCACAGACACACACACACACACACAGTCGTTCACAGACACACGCACACACACAGTCGTTCACAGACACACACACACACACACACACACACACACACACACACACACACACAGTCGTTCACAGACACACACACACACACACACACACACACACACACACACACACACACACACACACAGTCGTTCACAGACACACACACACACACACACACACAAAGTTACATACACACACACACACACACATGCACACACACTTACATAAACACGTACACACACAGACACACAGGCATAATATACACATAATATATTTCTTCCAACTCCAGACTTGAAGTCGCATAAGAGGCTTACGATTTGAGTGGGCTTTCAAGACTGAAGAAAACAGCGGCGGTCAACAAGGTACAGAACATGCAACCAAATAAATCCGAAATGTTGTGTCAGTTGACAGCCAATCAAATATTGAAATGTTGTGCCAATTAAATTCGGAAATATAATGTGCCTAAAACGTTATCTTGTAACATTCCTCTCCGCAGCCATCAATGACACTATCTGATCCAGCATTTCAATTTGTTAAGGCACTACAGAACAAATACATATATTTATTAGAAGTGAAGTGACCTGAAAATGTGCTTCCATTCCTACTGTATCGTTCTCAATCAAATAAACCGTACTTCTAACGGTGTCGGTGTCAATGCTATGTTTTGATCTTCTTAAAACTCATAGGGCACACAACATAATTCAAATATACAGATTTATTCTGATTGGTTATCTATGTTCGCAAAGTTGTAGAATTTTTTTTATTTAACAGTTTTAACACTTTGACGTAAGTGACTCATCCCACAAGGTCCGTGTGGTGCATATACCTACATTCAAATATCCAACAACAGTGGGGCTTTCTTGGATATAATTAGTGTGAATAAAACACATATATACGACAAAGTGAACGCATGTTTCCTTGTATACACACTCTGCATCAAAGGAAACTGCACACTGCAACTGCACACTGAAACAAAGGATAGCAACGAAGTACAAATAGATCGTTCCATGCAAGCATAATAGCCATGTGTGAACGTATTTAGCTTTTAAAATGTGTTTATTTTGAAACATTTTGCTTCCGCTGTGTTTATCACAGGTTTGGACTGTGCTTCACAGTATTTGGTATCGGGGGCACGGTAATATGTCACTGCACTTAATGGTCATCTCTTGGCCACCTTAGTCCACAAACACCACAGATGAACCAGCAATATATATACTAGTGCTCCATGTTGAAATGTACAGCCCCTATTTCAGAACAATACATTCTACTTACTTTTTATATAATCTCAAAGTTATGTCATTGTTAGCATGGTTATAAATGCAGAATTTAACTCTATCTGTATGCTTGCATTGGACATATTTTTGGTTGTTTTCTATTTCCTGCCAATAATGTCCCTGAGGCTATTTTGTGTAGCTAAACAGTAAAAAAAAACATGTTCCCCTTCCTCTTTTTCATTGCCGAGTGTTTTGCAAGTGTGAATTTTCCATTGCAGCTGTGACACAACTTTTATTCCGCAGTGCTGAGAAATGGTAGGGTGATCAAGGGAAAAATAAGACTAATTTAAACGATATCTTTATATTTGCTTTGTCAGGTCTCTAAAAATTACAGAAGCACATTATATATTTTACATAAAGAAACAATAGTAACACAATAACATTTGTCATGCCGGTATAATTTACTTAATAAGAGATATACTAGTATGGTTGCTGTCATTTAATGATCTTGATTTCTAGGTTGTCTACCATGACCAATCAGCAGTGCAGCTCAAACAGCGCTGAAGTAGGACTGAACAAAGATATTAGTTTTACCTACATTGCATAGCATTGTAACTAAGCTTAAGGATATGTTGATTGTCTGACTGGTCTTGAATGCCCCAAAGATGATCGAGGCATTGGTCCACAGTTCATTATTTCCATCCATCCACCTGGTGTGTGGTTGGAACATTATTAGATGTTCCAACCACAAGCCTGATTAGAGGAGGCTTTGGGACATTTGAAGAACCTCTGTCCAGAATGTCCTGCTCCTGCTTTCTGCTATAGCAGGTAAAGCTATGGAGTTTTCATAGAGCCCTGAACTCAAAACTGGGCCTTGTTATAACAAGCTGTGGTCTTTTATTAAATGATTGTTCTTAAAGTCCCTGAGCATTAATGTTCTACATTAATCTCCAAGTCTGGTCTGTTCATTTGTTAGATGACTTTTCTTTTCTTTACCTCACAAACCCCCTCGCACACACCTCTGTTTTGTATTTACTCAGACTCTTTGTCTGACTGTATTTAATTCTTTTTTCTTGGCCCCTCCTCCCTTGTCCAGCTCTGTGACTGGGTTTCAGTCGGAAGGATGTTTCTAATCCTGACGTTTGAATAAGGATTAGTTGAACCGCTTGCGAATTCCGTGATGTGTTTGTTGCTGATCTGCCACTGGCCTCAGGCTCAGCCACCCACACGTCCTCATCTGTCTCTATCCGGCTATATTATGGGAGATTTGCAGGATGGAGACCATTTAAAAGGACACTGCTCATGGCCCATCATTGTATCACTCTTCCCCTTACCTTTAGAGGCCTGCTTTACAAGTCCGACATTATGGAGGAAATACAGAAATATAAAAAAAAACTCCTCCTTGTTGAACCAAAAGTAGATTTGAGGGACATGGGACCTAATTGACAATGAGAAAACAGTTATGGGGCTAGGATAGGAGGATAGGTAGTAACCCAGACAATGGCATCATAGCCTACATATGAGATGTGAAAGCAACGGCAGGTTCCTCATTCTGACCAGAAGCTCCGAAGCACAACTTCCTAGTACAGACACACAGTGTTTGTACAGAGACCCAGTGTGTGTTGCTGTACAGGAACAGTCGCTGCAGTCGCGCTTTCCCATCAGCGAGAGGCAACCGAGCTGCAGGATGGAGTCGTCGTGAGATTAGGACTATTTGATCGACGGTAAAACGGCTCTAGAAGATAACAGCAGCGAAAAGAGGTGGGCTGAAACAAGGTAAATATATCTCTCATTCTTATTTTACAAATGGAGGCTTTAATATCAGCCCTTATTGATTTCAATCATCGATACAATTGACATTATTAAGGTCTAAAGAGTTCCTCGGAGACGATGATACCAACGACTGACGTTATCTGTGGATCAGATGAACATTTAGAGGATGTAAACTCGTAGCCTCAGAAAGAGGAACTTGGAGGACTTCGTCGTTCCCTCAACTATTGAAATAGTTCGGGCATTATGTGACAAAGGCAGACAAACTGTCTCCACACGGACAGATCTAATAAAAGAGAAAGAATGAAGCCTGAATCAGTCGTTATGTTATGATTCATTTCAGTGCGAACATGTCTGATGAACCGTGCATCTGGTTTCTGTTCCTCCTGACTTCTCCTAATTCATCTGATTATAGCATGGTGGTTTTACATAGATGTTGTGGTTTCACAACAGACATGTCTGTTGGTTTGCTATAGTGTCCCTAGTACACTACTAGTAGGTACAGAGAGGACATGAATAAAGAGAGGACATCTGACAGCAAGGTGCTCCCGTCTAGACCTGATGGACCATCGCATTGTACTAACTATTAAGGGGTACATGAACTATGTACTGGGTACATAAATTATCTACTGGGTACATGAAGTATGTACTGGGTACATGAACTATGTACTCCCCTTTGCGTGCAGTAAACAGAAGGACAACTTTTTGGTGTAGAAGCCTTTCAGCTTCTCTACAGTGCAGAAGTCCTGCCTGTCGCTATTGAGCCTCTTGATGCCAAACTTCCTCAATGCAAAATGACCCCTGGTGCCTGAGGCGCATGCGCGCGCTTCTCTCTCTCTGGAGCTTTTTTCTGGGAGTTTTCATTCATTGTGATCAGCTGACTGTCTCACCCAGAGGGTTAGAGTTAGAGCAACACATACACGCCTTCTTGTCCTCTTGATCCGAGGAACTGCACGATGCGCCGCAACGTGCTTCACTTCATTCTCCTCTCTGTGATTATAACTTGTTCAAAGCCTAACTCGTAGGAAATATACTATAATAGACCATCGGGCCTAGCTCACTGTTGGTAGCGAAAACTAGGACCTCGACGTGATCACGTCAAGGTCCTTAACCTAACCCCATACTCAAGTATGTATTTTTCCAAAGATTCCTTGTGTCTGTGGCAATTTTTCCTTGGAGAATTAGGTGATCTTTAATTGTTATAAATTGTTATTGGGGAGAATGCACACAATTGCATTATGTTCAGTAACACTACATCCTTAGTCCTCGGTCGCAAATCATATTTAATCATTATCTCTATACAATATAATGGAAGGACAAGAATAGTCAGTGAAACAATATTGAGATTCTGAGAGCTGACATGAAAGCCTGAGTCTCAAGACAGGTTTGTCCAATAATCAAAATAATTTATGTTTGATTATTGAAGTGCATCTCTCTCTCTCTCCTGTTCTCTCGCTCTCTCGCTCTCTCACTCTCCTGCTCTCTCTCTCTCTCTCTCTCTCTCTCTCTCTCTCTCTCTCTCTCTCTCTCTCTCTCTCTCTCCTGCTCTCTCTCTCTCTCTCTCTCTCTCTCTCTCTCTCTCTCTCTCTCTCTCTCTCGCTCTCCTGCTCTCTCTCTCTCTCTCACTCTGACTCTCCCCTCTCTGCTAACATAGACTGTCTTTCTATTCCCTCTGTATATAATTTACATCTCCATAAACACACACACACACACACACACACACACACACACACACACACACACACACACACACACACACACACACACACACACACACACACACACACACACACACAACCATACACACACAGACACAAGCCAAACACACAGAAATATATATTCATGCACATCAGAAATGTCACAACATGGTACACCAAATAAAACAATGTCATGAAAGTGGTTTGAGAATTACACAAAGAGGTTGTACTTTCACTTGTAATGTTAATTGTTTAGTATTTAGTATGAAATCAATATATGAATACATCAACTATAGCTTAAGTCAGAGACCACATACTTAAACTATGACATAGATCACTATTTTACCTTCAGATAGACTTTTTCAAGTGTCAAGATTACATGATTACCATTATCATTCCAATCATGTCCAGCCCTACTTATATGATATTATAGTGCAAGTGTGTAAAAAATGAATATCTAATATATGAATATGTATATGTTGCTTTCTGTCATGCATCATGGTATAGCAGGTCCACTTTGATGGACAGCTGTCAGCAGAGCTTCATAGGGTTCAGCCTAATGGATGGATACAGTTCATCCCCAGTCCAACCCACCAACCAGATTACGCCAACTATTAAACATGAAGGAACCTGATGACCTGTGGGATATAGGGCATTTCCGTCTCCTAACCATCTATCGTCTCTGACAGGGCTGTCCTCTGACCCGGAGCATGGGCTGTGTGGGCTCCAAACAGGAGCACCCTAAGAAAGGAGGGGGAAAGGAGGAGGCCCCCAGCCGAACCCTGACCCCCCACTACGTCAAAGACCCCACCATGGGGAACTCGGCGACCAAGCCGGTAAGCTGAGCTTCAACATTATGGGAAAGTTCTGACAATTTCAAATTGTTACGGGGAATTTACAAAGCACTTTTACAGTGATAAAGGGCTATTCAATCTTTAAGGGCTGTGTGACGGGCCTTAGATTAACGCCAGCCCCCTCACCCTAGTCCCCAGTGGGCAGGAAAATAAATAATTAGCAAGGAAGAAATCTTGAGAAGGAACATAGAGTGGGAGATCCCTCCTTCCAGAGATGGTTGGAAGGCAAACGGTGCCGTAATTGACATACACGGTAATAATGGCAATGGTGGTGCCAATCCATGCAAGCCTTTATAGGTAAGAAGGAGCATCTTCAAAAAGTGTTCGTACTTTGACAGTCTTGTTATTTTCTGGTTCGTACCGTCTCTCCTTTGTCAATAATTAGCGTCAACTGGCATCTGCTAAATAACTAAATGTAAGTAATAAAAAAGTGAGGGCATTGCCGAAAATAAAGGACAGAGAAGTAAGCCTGGTGCAATGTTTCACACGCTTTTAAAATTTTTTGTCACATTAACAGTAAAGGGAATTAGAAGAGGAAGTACAGCCCTAACCTGCAGAGAAAGTTTTAAACACATTTAAAAGATCCTCTTTTAAATGTAATGTCTATATGTACGACTGGTCCACACACACACACACACACACACACACACACACACACACACACACACACACACACACACACACACACACACACACACACACACACACACACACACACACACAGGGCCGTCGATAAGGGGTGAAAGGCGATGACGATTCAGGGGGCCCACAGCCCAGGGGGGGCCCACAAAAAAATAAAAAAATAAATAAATTATCATTTTATCACCTGCCCATAGTACCCCCCCCCCCCCTCAACAATTGTTCTCCCCGGTCAACAATTGCTCCTTCCACCCCCCCCCCCCCGTCAACAATTCAGCGCAGGGGGGCCCATCAGTAAATCTTGTCTAGGGGCCCAGGAATTGTAGCAACGGCCCTGCACACACACACACACACACACACACACACACACACACACACACACACACACACACACACACACACACACAATAACCTAATATCAGGTAAGCCTATGAATTAATAGTTAATTAAATGCACCATAAAACAGTCTCTCCCCTTTTATGTTATTGTTCTTTATTTATTTTGTATTGTTATATTCGTTTTTTCTGTCTTTTTCGCTTTGTCCGTGTCTGTATGCTGTAAGTGATTTATATCATAATGTTTTTCAATAATAATCTTTAACTCATAAAAAAAAATTATTAATCCAAAGTCAACAGATGCTACATGGAGCCGGTTCCGAAATGGTTTGTGTGTGTGTGGTAACATGGCATGGTGATTTGCTTACCTTGTTTAGGTTTCACCACATTGTAATGTGGTGGTCTAGGTAAATAGGTATACTTTAATATATGCTTTTCTCTCCTGCTCTCTCTATTTCTTCATTTCTACAGAGTAAAACACAATCACCTTCATCAACATTGGATGGTAAGTTGTGAGTAATATTACTTTATATTAAATACTTTATATTCATATATTATTTCACATCATATTTATCTTACCTCTTTTCTTTTCGTCTTTTATTTTACTTAATGTATTACATTGCGCATTATGAAACTCTCAAACTCTCAAGTCAGGCGACATGGTGTAAGCACACTTGCATATGTAATGCAAACCATTTTCAAGTTCAAGCGCATACAAACATTCTCTTCCTCTCTCTTTATACTACTCTCTCTTTATATTTCTTCTCTCTCTCTCTCTCTCACACTGGGCTTTACTCACTCACTCAAAATACACACTCCCTTTGTATATTTTGTATCCTAATATATTCACTTATTTTCTATCGATCAGAAGCAGAGAGCATTGCTACTGCATTGTTTGACTATGAGGGCATCCATGCGGATGACTTGGGATTCAAGAAGGGGGACAGGCTCAAGATCTTACAGGAGTAAGTAAGACATATATAATACATCAAAAAATGCATTCATCAAGGATACCAAGGAACCCGACATTCAACAAACTGTGGTCATTGTGTGTTTACTAATTTGGTTCAAATAATTCAATTAATTTAGAGGTGGATAGAGGTGAATTCAACCCGATTCTTGCCCCCCCTGCATAATGAAAAATACAAACTACGAAGGACACATTCAGACTATATATCTGCTCACTGTCAGTATGCCGTCTCCCTCTCTCTCTCTCTCTCTCTCTCTCTCTCTCTTTCTCTCTCTCTCTCTTCAGATCAGGAGAGTGGTGGAGAGCTGTTTCCATAAGCACAGGACAGGAGGGCTATATCCCTAGTAATTATGTAGCCAAGAACAATCTGGAAACAGAAGAGTAAGAGATACCTAACGTTACTTCAATGTTCTAACATTATTTATTATCGAGGCGATTTGTTGTATCCAAGTGACAAACAGGGCCTTCATGTACATTGAGGAGCAGGTAGGGGTTGTGTACATTAACCAAGGATGCCTACAGGTTGACTGTGGACATCATGAATAAACCCAGAACCTATTAAATGTGAATCGGACCCCCAATATATAGTCCTGCCCCCCATGAGATCAGCACATTTTCCTTAGGTCTTTATACTGTTTACAATTGCTGTTTTCAAGTGGCGTGTGGATCCTCTCTTCTATTTCTCCAGTATTTCTGATCCTATTATGATTAACTCTTTCCTTAATGAGACTTGGGCCTGGTCTGGAAGCAGTGGTCCTATACTGTACATCTACGGACTGTTTATCTGCTGAAGCATTCAGCCTGTTTCCTGTGCTTCAGATGGTTCTTCAAGGGCGTCAGCAGGAAGGACGCAGAGAGACAGCTGCTGCTCTCGGGGAACAAGACAGGGGCCTTCATGATCCGAGATAGTGAGACAACTAAGGGTGAGAACCAATCACCCCAACCCAACCCCTATAAGAGTCAGGTTCAGAATCACACACTGTAGGACTTTGATATAAATTAACAGCAAAATTCTAACAGTAATCCGCTGCAGTTTTTTTTATTTTTACAGTAATAATACTGTAAATAAACAGTACCTTACTGGCAAAACTGCTCTCTGTACTTTCCTGTAATTTTACAGTGAAACGTTTGACATTGCAATATTCAATACTAAGGTAAGGAGATTGTTACCGTCTCAATTGCTCTGCTCAAAGAAAGGAAATAATAACACAAAATATAAAATATAGGTAATATGAATTGAAAGGGTCACAAAGGCTTAAATATTCCACATTCAATTAAAATATAACTATGAATTTAACCTCTCTCCCATTAGGAAGCTACTCATTGTCTGTCAGAGATGGCGAGAGCAAGTCAGGCGACACGGTCAAGCATTATAAGTTACGAACGCTGGACAACGGAGGATTCTACATCTCGCCTCGCATCACCTTTAGCACCCTGCAGGAACTCGTCAGCCATTATAAGAGTGAGCAGCTACATACAACACCTTATGAATACACTACGTGAAGCCACATGTTGACATCTACATGATGAAAACAAAACTATTATTAACATTCATTATCATTCATTAGAGATAAGGTTTGGATAGGTTATTTTATGATTTTCATTTCGTTGATGCCAGGGGTATGCTAAAACAACAATATGTTGAGCACCTTTGAGATGTAAAATTTGATTAAGGGTTATAGAAATAAAGGGAACAAAAACTGAAACAACTGCGTTTTCCGGCAGAAAATGTAAATTATATTAAAAAAAATATTATTAGTCTGTATATATACTTTTTTTTTTAAAACTTATTTCAGAGCAGGGGGATGGCCTGTGCCAGGTCCTGACCAACCCCTGCCAAAACCCCAAACCCCAGAAGCCCTGGGAGAAGGACGCCTGGGAGATCCCCAGAGACCGCCTCAAGCTGGACAGGAGGCTGGGCGCTGGGCAGTTCGGGGAGGTCTGGATGGGTGAGCGGCCTCCCACATCGACATCCCTGATCATTTCTTTGTGTTCGGTGGATGGAGGTGGTGTGACGTGGCGGGATGAGTCTGTCAATTGCTCATGGAGCTGATCTGTTTCACAGCTACATACAACAAGCACACCAAGGTAGCAGTGAAGACCATGAAGCCCGGCAGCATGTCAGTGGAGGCCTTCCTCATGGAGGCCAACCTGATGAAGTCTCTGCAGCACAACAACCTGGTCCGCCTCCACGCTGTGGTCTCAGAGGAGCCCATCTATATCGTCACTGAGTATATGGATAAAGGTGTGTGTGTGTGTGTGTGTGTGTGTGCACGTGTGCGTGTGTGTGTGTGTGTGTGCGTAAGTGTGTGTGTGCGTGTGCGTGTGTGTGTGTGTCTGTGTGAGTGTGTGTTTGGAAGGCACGGGAAGAATGTTGAAACGCTGCCAATTTGCAGGTGTACAGTTTAGGGGCCGTGACAATGAATTGATTAGGTCTGTGTGATTGTGTTCACAGGGAGTTTGCTCGATTTTTTGAAGAGCGACGAGGGGAACCGTATTCAGCTCCCAAAATTGATCGACTTCTGTGCTCAGGTGAGGTTCTGATAGTAAGACCTCATGTTCGATGAATTGGTTATTTTCTCTTAACTTTTTCCTGTTTAATCATTATGTCTGTTATAACAGGAAGACAGAGATGCACAGAGTGAGGTGTGTGTGTGTGTGTGTGTGTGTGTGTGAGTGTGTGTGTGTGTGTGTGTGTGTGTGTGTGTGTGTGTGTGTGTGTGTGTGTGTGTGTGTGTGTGTGTGTGTGTGTGTGTGTGTGTGTGTGTGTGTGTCTGTGTGTGCATGGCTTACTTACATACTTGCTGGCTTATGAATTGAGAGAGAGGGAAAGATTGAGAGTTTGAGTTTGAGCAGCAGATGTAAACATTAGGCTGACATGACGAGGCTGATGTGTTTCATCTTTACCTCTAGATTGCAGAGGGGATGGCCTACATCGAGCAGAGGAACTACATCCACCGAGACCTGCGAGCTGCCAACATCCTCGTCAACAAAGAATTAGTGTGCAAGATTGCTGACTTTGGCCTTGCTCGCATAATCGAGGACAATGAGTACACTGCCAGAGAGGGTGAGAAGCTCTAGATACACAACATCGTACTGCTAATCAGACAACCCTGCTACAGGCCAGCCTCTATAAGGCAACAGTGACCTTCTGTTTACTCTGCTGTTTTATTACCTGTCATGGAATTTACATTTTCTTTTTTGTGTGAGCTCATTGTATGCGTGTTGTGTTTTGACATTGACAACAGGCGGAAAGTTTCCCATCCGCTGGACTGCCCCTGAAGCCATCAACTTCGGCTCTTTCACCATCAAATCTGATGTCTGGTCATTTGGTGTTTTGCTGACAGAAATTATCAGCTATGGACGCACACCTTATCCAGGTCAATGAGCAATTAGATTTATACATAGCAATATTTCTGAAGAACGAATATGTCTTCAGACCACTCAGATCAATCAGACCATTTTTTTTCGTTTTTAAAATCAGCACCTCAAATGATTCAACGTTGCAACCAAAAAGGAAAATTAGATTTATGCGAAACATTAGTGCGCATGAATCTAGAAGTTGGATAACATTGCACATCAGGGAAACTTAACAATGGTGATTTTCCATGCGCAGGTATGACCAACCCAGAGGTGATCAGCTCCCTGGAGAAAGGATACCTCATGCAGCGCCTGGAATGCTGTCCCAAGGAACTCTACAACATCATGCTGGAGTGCTGGAAGACCAAGCCAGAGAACCGGCCTACCTTTGAATACCTTCAGAGTGTTCTGGAAGATTTCTATACGGCCACAGAGAGCCAGTACCAGCAGCAGCCATGAGAGTTACATAAAGGGTACATTAGCCTAATTTGATATGGCGTCACTTTCCCGTACGGTTCTATTTATTTTGGACACACACACGCACGCACACACACACACACACACACACACACACACACACACACACACACACACACACACACACACACACACACACACACACACACACACACACACACACACACAGGGCCGTAGCACCAAATCCTGGGCCCCTATACTATAGGTACTGATGGACCCCCCTGCGCTCAGTTGTTGACGGGGACGGGGACGGGGGAAGACGTGGCCGGTAGATAATATATATTTTTTTTTTTCAGGGGCCCCCCCTCTGCCTTGGGCCCCCCCACAACTGTCCCCTTTGTCCACACACACACACACACACACACACACACACACACACACACACACACACACACACACACACACACACACACACACACACACACACACACACACACACGTAGCCTGAACTACAACATCTTTACAGTGCATCTTCACAGTGCTCTCTCTCTCTCGTTCATCTCTTTCTCTACCTCTCTCTCTGTCTGAGCCACACTCTCTTTTTCGATGACTATTATGCTCTGTAGCTGGCTAGACAATAAACACACAAGTTATTGGCTGTGAATTGATACATCTTGTTAATATGTTGCACAACATATTGTATATACCATCTGCAATACTATCTAAATCTGCAATTTCAATTGGTAACATGGAAATGTCCTAATGATGCCCTTGTACACACTCTGCATCCATAGAATCAGCCACAAACTGCCAGCCACTGTAGTGTCAATGGGATCCTCTTGTTACAAGATAAATAGGTCAATTATTAACAACTGTGGTAAATGCACTGTTGACCACATAGTTTAGAAAACATACACATATAAAGTCCAACGTACGACATGTAATATACAAACCATATTTTTATATTAAAACGCTTAATGTTTCCGTTCTCCAAGTTTTTTGAGTGTCTTTACTAAATTTACTTTGTGCCTTTTCTCTAACTTTTGCTTTGATGGTAGGCCTACTGCAACTGCTATGAATCTGCATTTAATAAGGCCTTGACTTTTATTGTGATGGAAAATTAATTTATTTGTTCATATAGTAGCCCTCTCATCCTTTACAAATATGAATGATCTTGTTTTTATCTAACTAGATCAATGCTTTTATTTCATTCGTTTGAATACTGTATACAAATTTGAATTATATACTTTTGATATAAATGTTTTTCTTTAGGTTCAAGCTGGTAACAATGGAGTAGTTTATACAATATTACATAATTGTGTTTTTTAATAATAAAGATTTTTTTCTGAGATGTTTGGTTAGACTAATGTATTATTTCACAATGTTCAGCATCAATCTTTAATTACTAATGTATGTAGTGTTAGCATATATATATATTTTTAGATATGCTAATAGTTATTGGTAAATAATTACATCTATGTACAGTATATGTATATATATTTACATATACCTATGTAAATAGGTATATGTGTCTGTATTTAAATATGTATACATATACCTACGTAAATATGTATGTATATAAATATGTATAGATGTATATATATATATATATATATATATATATATATATATATATATAGCGATTGGTCAATAATGACCCGTTCACAAACATTTCCTCTGACGTCATTAGTGACACGTATATTCAAGATGGCGGCCGTGGCTTGGGTAAGAGAAAAAGCCATTTATCTTTCTACTAACCCTTATTTACTCTGACCATTTCTGTCCTCAATCAGGTCTGATGCATGGGCTGCATTAAAAATGTAGTATTGTTTCGGTTTTTGTTGTGGGAAATACTATGTTATATTAAGAATGGTCTTTGGGCCTCGTCGTTGACCGAGGTGTGTGTGTTAATGTTGACGGAGGTGCTAGCTCAACGTAGCTAACGTATTACAAAAAACAATCGGTTTTATGCTAATTTTGACATCCTAACACATAGCTTCAATGCATCAGTAACGTTAACCTTGTTCTGGAGTCCTTCGCTTTGATTTGGTTCGCTTGCATCACTTCAGAACTTGTTAGCTACAGAAACTGAAAGACAGACGAGTTACCGAGTAGATCACTGAACAGACCGAGAGGTTAGGGCGGTCTGTGGAAGGGTCCTTTAGTTGGTCTACATACTTGGATATATATATATATATATATATACACATATACTGCTGATGTAGATACTTATAACACATGTATACTGCTGGACATGTGTCCCATATCCTAACCTCGACGGAGACATCACTGCTTTGAATACCGCATTCCTTCACTTCTTCTACGGAACACAAGTCAGCAGTACTTTTAGAATCAGATAATTGTATTACATCTTATTGTACACCTACACAGGAGTACAATTCTGCGGCTTGGCTCCTCAGACATAGCAGCAACGATACAAGATAAAGAGAAATAAAAATATGTAAAAATAAGTAGCAGCATAGATCACAATGCATAATAATAAAGTAAAGTATAAAGTACAAGTATTTAATACTTAGAGAAACTAAGACAGTCGTTATAATAAGTAATGAGTTGAAGTCAAGTGCTGCTAGTGTTACCTAATTGCATTTTATGGATTGTAGTGAATAAGGATCGCCAGCAAAGTTCCCAAACTCATTCTTTATTTTTTATTTTTTCATCATGTGTAGCTGTCAATGTTGTACTGAAACATGTCAGGGTTGTATATTAAAACAATTGCTTGGCTGGTCGATTTTCTTCCACTTACCTGTAAAAAGATGGGTAAGATTGTAAACAGAACGAGTTAATCTTCTGATGTTGGTGTAGTCAGCACTTTACAGTAATAATTGTACACAAGTGGTTCAGGTTAATCAATATTGGTTATTTGTTTTGTCTTGCAGGAGACGGGGTGGGCCTTGGTCCTCGTGTCGACCTTCCACGTCGTCTTCCCATTCTACGTTCCTGGAGTCGCTCCGCAGGACTTTCGTGATAATGAGCCAGTGGATATAAAGGTAAATCTGAACGCTTCATTTGATTCTCATAGGATGTTTCTTTCCCAACTCACGATACAATTCTCCCAGTTTCCCAGATGAGAATTGCACCTACAGATATTTATTTTTCTCTCTTTTGTTTTCAGGCAGTAAAGCTTACGAGCTCCCGCACCCAGCTTCCTTATGAATACTACTCGTTGCCTTACTGTAAGCCAGAGGCCATTCTCTACAAGGCAGAGAACCTTGGTAAGCAGCCTGCCATCAGTGCACAAAGCATCAGTCATGACAAATGTATTTGGAAAATACTATTTTGTGAATATTGCCTAACCTAGCACTGGGGCTGGCCCCGTTCCTAGGTTACTTGTTACTGCTTTATGTTTAGGTCTCGCGGAGTGAGAAACCGTTAAGTTAGTTACCGTTACTATTCCTACGGTTCGGAATTGAATTCTGTTTGATGGTTGAATAAACCGTGGACTAGACACTGCCTCCGCCTCGTATTTCAGAACATCGTATTTGAGAACATTACCATATAATATATAATTTCACGGCCAAAAGCTGTGCTCGCTTCCGGAATATTATGACTCGTAAAGACTGCGTCGGGCTCTCTGACGTCTCTGGTTTGTGTGAGCGATAAGCAGAGTTACGAAATAGCAGGCGGCAGGCGCAGTTTGAAACTGCTGTTATTTGGAACAAATGTGCTGTACTTTCAACACAAATCTAACTATGTCGATGTTGACAATAGCGGCTCGTTCCATATCTCGTGGACAAATATGTTATTATCACGCTGATTTGAACAGCCCTAGTTAAAACACATTTCTATTTTGCAATACGCTTCAAAAAGCAGAACTGAAATATCAAGAGTAAGTGCTGTGAAGGAAGTTGCTGTCTTTCGGAGCCATTCTTGTTCCCACTCTGACTCCGAGCTTCAATGTAACAGGGGTCGAACAGTGGAGGCTGCTCATTTAGTAGAAAGACAAACACACACATCCGTATATTCGATTGCAGGGCTTGTTCTGTGTTTAGTATAACGGACTGGTGTGTTGTGTGATGGAAGTCGTAATGCGGCTGTATAGCGGCGCTACGGTTAGTGCTCTCGCTGGAAACTCACGTTCCAGTTAGACACACTGCGTTGTACATTGTAGAGCTGTTGGAATGAATTCCGGGAATCGACCACAAATTAAGTAGTGAAGAATGGTGTAATTACTATTGAAATGTTTTTTTTTTGTTGTTTTTTTTTTACAAATGTTGGCTAACGTAAGCATGTCTAGGAAAAAGTTTGGTTCCTGTTGGTTGTCAGTTGAGGTCATGGGTAGGTAGGGACTTTATTTTATTTATTTTTTATTTTTTCCAGCGGCAGCGAATGATAGGTAGGACTTTTTTCTTTCTTTTTATTTTATTTTTTTCTTTTTCTTATTTTTATAGCAGCTCAGAAAATAATTTGGGTCGCACATAAATTGACAGGGTCAGTCGGAAACCGTAACCGAACAAAAAAATATTTTAGGCCCTAGCCCTTCTCTGCTGGCCTAATCACATGTAGAAGAGGATGCTTTTGCACATGCGTTATACATGTTTTCACACATGTTACAAACTTGAGTTTTACTTTTTCATCCAAGAGTAATAATGTAGCAAATGGCTGTTTGCTGATGTGGTGGATTATGATAAATGTTGTATCTCACTGGCATTTGGAGGAGTTTTTATTGCGTGCCATTTATCGAGGTGCACTGTTATTTTAAACGGGTGACATTTGGTGAGCACATTATTATTGATCATTGTCATGGCATTCGATGTCTTAAAGGTTGTCTCTTCCCCCCCCCCCCGTATGACTGCATCGATTGAGTGTTTTGGGACGCCCTTGCCTCCTTGTAAAATAATCCTATGGAGAACCCTGATATTTTTTATTCACTGAACAACTGTGTCGGTCTAAGTGCTCTCCTGTGGTAGTCCATCTAATGCCCTTCCCGAATCATGCACACCGAGAGTTATTGGGGTGAATTTCCTATGTTTCCTGTGTCTAGGCGAGGTGCTGCGGGGGGACCGCATCGTGAACACGCTGTACAGCGTGGCCATGAATCAGAACAAGAAATGTGAGGTGGTGTGTGACAAGAAGAAGCTCAGCGTGGCGGAGAGCAAGCTGGTGGCCGAGAGGATCCAGGAGGAATACTACGTCCACCTGTGAGTAGGGTTGAGCACCGAAACTCGGTTCCAGTAGGGAACCGGTTCCGACGTAAACGGTTGTAACGAGTTCGAATATGAACGCACATTTCGGTTCCTCATAACGGTGCCTGGCGTTTTTTAACGCCCCCTGCCCCGCCCCCATGGTGTTGCGGCGTCAACTTGCGTTAGTGCTGGGCGCTATTACCGGTTCAGACTGAATAACGGTGTGTATTTTCGTTAGGAAATGCTTTTGTTTTATACCGCCATACCGGTGTATTTGATGACACAACGTTCGGAACGCAGCGCTGCGCGACACTGTTTCAGACGGGACCCTTTTCAATGTTGCGCTAAACACGCATGGTACGACTACGACTTTCTTTATAGGTCCATGCCTGCGAGGCGTGGTATTTCAGGCCAACTGGTAATCGAGTGTGTCTGTGTCACGGCTTTCAAACATATAAACCATAAAGCCTATGGGCTCCTCGAGACTCGGGACGGACTTGTCAACGCGCTGCGGCATCGCTTACTTGATGTTGTTTTGATTGAAGATCGGCAGGTTGTAGTGGGGGAACGTGTGTGTGTGTGTGTGTGTGTGTGTGTGTGTGTGTGTGTGTGTGTGTGTGTGTGTGTGTGTGTGTGTGTGTGTGTGTGTGTGTGTGTGTGTGTGTGTGTGTGTGTGTGTGTGTGTGTGTGTGTGTGTGTGTGTGTTGGGGAATTACAAACAATGTTGGCGTCTCCTGTGGCTGCCTTGCGCACCTGAGTTATGTTACTTAATATGACTTTGGCAATAATGTTGCGATGCGTGCCTGCTTTCAGCAAGTAATTAATATTATTATTATTATTATTATTACTCAGAACAAGTCGTGCATGTATGCAAGTGTGTGCAGTTTCGCTTTTTTAAGTACCGGTTCGAGAACCGTTTTAGCACCGGAACCGTTTGAAAAGTACCGAGTAGGCACCGGTATCGGATAAAACCCAAACGATACCCAACCCTACCTGTGAGTCGCCGTGCTCGTTGAGCGCTGGAAGAGACAACTTATTGATACCATTCTTATTATTAGGTCTTCACTCTCTTTGGACGCCTGTTGTTATAGTGTGGTTGAAAAGCAAGCCAAACTATTAGTCTAGTAAGGTAGACGGGTTGGAGGGCTGCGGCGTGGTTCTGAGTAAGTGACTCAGTTAGTGCAACGGGGCTCTTAGGTATATAAAAAAATGGTCTTTAAAAAGATAAGCTGACCAAGGTACTCTCCTTCAAGTTAAAAAACCTGTGATAAATAGGCTAATTTAAAATATAATTCTTAAAGTAACATGTTTCGGCCGTTGTAGGCCTTCATCAGGGCATTAAATTATTTTTTATTAGTCTTTTTTTTTTTGGTATTTTTCCTCCCTATTTTGCGTAATTACCTTTTCTTAAAGTTTTTGAGGTATTTGCACTAAACCCCGACCAGAAAGCCGGTCATATATCAATGCAGTGCTAGTCTACTTTTAGAGATCAACCATTGGAGACTTTCTTTTAAAGGTTATTATTCCACCAGCAGTGAGCCATTAAGAGACGTTTTGATTTTACCACACCTGGTGGTATAATATTTCACCTTTAAATTAATATGTATAAAATGTATATTTAATATCGAAAGTAAATGGGGCCAAAACGCTAAAATCTACCTCTACATAACTGAACACCTGGGAGTTGTCAAACAAATCAGCATATGTAAACCGGGAGTAAGCAGCCATCCAAAAAGTTAGGAATAGCTCCGCCCCGGTTTATTTAACATTCTTAAACCTGGTATCTGAGCTTTTTTTTGCTGGATATTTTTGCCACAAGGACCCATAATGTCCGCCTGGAAAGTTTTTTTTCTGTATCTTGAAAGAATCGTGAAAACTAACCCGTATACTCAAATGTTCTGAAATTGTGGATTCTGTTCTGCTTCAGAGAACCCCAGGGACCTACAATTTGTGTTCCCAGAAGAAAAAAAGAATAATTCAGTCCCAAATTCAAATTCCTACTGTTGCAGGTGCTCACCGAGCTATTTTTTAATGGAAATCAATGGGGAAAAACACTGACTTCAACCATTCCGAAGGTGAACAATTCAGGGTAGTCAAAGTTGGTACATTTGTAGAAAGCATGTGTAAGCTGGTCTCAAACAAGTAGAGGAACTCTTTGGTGACAGGGGGCCCTATACTTTCCTATCCAAAAGAACAATTAGGCCAATCATTCAGCTTCAAATCAGCCCAGGGACTTGAAACTCGACGCGTTGCCCATTAGCCTTGCTACTATTAGCATGTTAGCATGCTAGTGGAATATTGCGCACAAAACGAATTGGCTCATGTGACCACACGCGTGTTCTTCAGAAAGGCCATGCGGCAACATGTCTAGTTTCCAATGGCGTTATTTTGAAATGTGGGTCTCTCAAAGCAAAGCAAATCAATCCTTAATAGTATTTTCTCCGCTGTACCAGAATTTTCTGCATTGTGATGTTGATTCACCACTCTGTCAATACTTGAAGACCTGACGCAAACCTGGCCTTGCTTTGGGTTCTAGGATTGCAGACAACCTGCCGGTGGCCACGCGGCTGGAGTTCTACCCCAACAGAGAGGCCGGGGCCGAGGAGGAGCAGAGGAAGGACTTGGTGAAGGACATCCAGTACGAACATGGCTACAGGCTGGGTTTCACAGACAACAACAAGGTACAGTGCCATTGTTAAGCTGTATTTACAGTTCTGCGTACAGCATGTTTGTGAAGATCCGTGGCAGGATGTAGATTTTCAGAAAGCTGGCTGTATAGCAGGGGGTCACATTAACGTGTATACAGGAGTGTACTTGGAGGTATTATAATAATTGACACAGGGTCTCAAATGAACACCTGACAAGCGGCAATTGTCACTCAATTTTCCGTTTGGCGAGTAAATCTTGGAAAGCTATCTGCCAGGCTAGCGGGTCACGGTTAGTAGTAAAATAGACATGTAATTAAATATCTGGCATTGATGGCTTGGAGGAAGTGACTCATGTTTGTCCCTTCACAGTTTAGACACTTGAGCCATGCTACTGTTCACTGTACGGTACATCAGCTGCTCTACACCGGAGCTCTCCGCTTAACTGTCACTTGCCGCCGGTCTGCTGTGAGCTTCCCGTAAACCAGATAGATATTATAAGTGGGCTCTATAGGGGACGGGATCTATAGGGGACGGGATCTATAGGGGACGGGATCTATAGGGGACGGGATCTATAGGGGCCGGGTTCTATAGGGGCCCGGTTCTATAGGGGCCCAGTTCTATAGGCACCCGATTCTAAAGGGGTCCGGTTCCAAATTTCTCAAAATCTATAAATCTATCTCGCAAGACCAGTCGTGTCATTAAAATCAAATCACTGGTGCAAAAACATACAGATTGCCTCATAAATGTATTGAATAATATGTTCAATTGCCTGTAAATTCGCGTTAATATAACAATTGAATGGCCTTACGCCCTCGTCCGCTTCATTTGTCATTTGGTTGTTGGTGGTCAAATGCGTGGCTACATTTAATATGGGGACATTGAATTAACATCATGACTCCCCATGTGTTAATGGTTTTCCCCTTGTCTATTTTCAGTTCTACCTGCACAACCACCTCTCCTTTGTGCTCTACTACCACCGAGAGAGGCTGGAGGAGGGGAACGACCACGACTACCGGGTGGTGCGCTTCGAGGTGGTGCCCCAGAGCGTCAAGGTTGAAGGTATGCTGGTGCACAACAGACTAGTCGCTAGTTAGTCTGTTATAGGGATCTACTACTACAGGTTAGTTGCTAGTTATTCGGTTTTAGGGATCCACAATGACAGAATAGTCCCTTGTTATTTTGTATTAGGGATCTACCACTACAGACTAGTCCCTAGTTAGTCTGTATTAGGGATCTACCACTACAGACTAGTCCCTAGTTAGTCTGTATTAGGGATCTACCACTACAGACTAGTCCCTAGTTAGTCTGTATTAGGGATCTACCACTACAGACTAGTCCCTAGTTAGTCTGTATTAGGGATCTACCACTACAGACTAGTCCCTAGTTAGTCTGTATTAGGGATCTACCACTACAGACTAGTCCCTAGTTAGTCTGTATTAGGGATCTACCGGCCGGACTAGGAGAACACTGTAGGGCAGGCTTTTCCTACTGTAAAAGTTCAAAAGGTCCTGTTCTGCGGGAATGGTGGAAAACCAGGTGATCCTGCTTTTCTTTTGCACCAAGGCTAAATATCTAAACTGCACCCAGCCCAATGTATTAAAAGAAGAAGCAGACTTAAAAAAACGTGCCAACAAATTAAGCAAATGCACAAAACGTGGCTGTAAATGCAAACTAAACCCCCAGATTATTGGTAATGTGCCTATATATCTTTAAATCTATATATTCTCTGATGGCGCTCACCAGCAAACCCCTTTACTTATTATTTATTCTGTTTGTTTTTCATTCGGCAAGTAAATGGTCACGCTTCCATTCCTGTTTTCATATAAAATACCAAACAAGTTGCAGTACCAGAGTTGCAATTCCAGGGCTATGAATGTGGTTCACCGTTATGGATACAATAAGGGCACTGTTTGTGTTTTTCTGCCATTCGGAGTGAACAAAAAAACATTGTTTGCGACTGTAAATGGGGAAGTGGCTGAAATAAAATGCATTGAGAACTTGACCAATGAGATGTTCAGCGCTGTGAGCCCCACCCTAAAGTTCCTGTTTTAAGAAAATAATTATAATTTATAAACCTGTCTTCCGGGGAGCATTCCCCCCCCCCCCCGGGCCCCTTGATGGTCGGAAGTCCACCCACCATAGTCTCTAGAAACCCTGGGGGAAACACTCGGGTCAGGTGTCACATGTTCATGGGGTTCTCAAGATATCTACCTGTTTCATCAAGTTTATATTGTCAAATGTGCATTGGATTTATTGATTTATTTGGAAATTTAGCCAAAAAGTACCTCTAGTTAAACCGCTATCTTTGCTCTTTACTTTATCAACATCAAATATTGACTCGGGTACTAGTATGATGTGCTCTGACCCTGACGTACTGGGGGGCTACCTACAGATATTGCACCAGGTGGTATTCAATCTAAAACATTACTTAAATCTCTGTTGTATCTTTATTCACTCTAACCCAAGTAGCAGCCAAACGGATGATCTCATTCTGAGCCAGGTAGAACCCTGCCGTGGGCCACATGTGATTGCCTTCTTCAAATGCCAACACTGCCTAGTTACTTGGGATATGTTTACACAGTTTTGAATAAGAAATAAAGAAAATGTCAAGTGGCTTGCGTTGGCTAGATAAGCATTTGATTGTCCGCTGTCAACCTATTTGCTAGTTCAAATTACGAGCAGAGATGGGTTGTGGGGTAACATTCACTTCTACCACAATTTTTAACAATTTAACTTGACAATAACTTTGAAAATATAATCACCCTGTGCTATATTGTTTGCTCGGTTATATATACTTAACAGGCAAGTCTGAAAGTCTTGACTGAAAGTCAAGTCAAGTTTATTTATATAGCACATTTTAAAACAACAGTAGTTGACCAAAGTGCTGTACACAAATACAATATAAAAAACAAAACAAAGAACAAGAAGGCTTAAAATTGCATATTAGCAACAACAATGAATAAGATAAAAATAAAATCTTAATCTGTATTAAAAGCCAATGTAAAAAAGCGAGTCTTTAGTTGCGTTTTGAACTGGTCTATAGACTGGGCAGTTCTCAGACTCAGGGGGAGACTGTTCCAGAGATTAGGAGCGGCCACAGGGAAGGCTCTGTCGCCTTTTGTTTTTTGTCTGCACCTGGGTACATCCAGCAGCACCTGCTGAGCTGACCGAATTTCTCTAGATGGAGCATGGATGCAGACCAGCTCTGACATATATTTAGGTGCCAGCCCATGTAGAGATTTAAAAGTAAACAACAGGATTTTTAATTTAATTCTAAAAACCTCAGGAAGCCAGTGGAGAGAGGCCAGGACAGGGGTAATGTGGTCATATCGCCTTTTCCCAGTGAGGAGACCTGCAGCAGCATTTTGGACCAGTTGCAGGCGACGGAGCAGACATTGGTCCACACCAAAGTAAAGAGAATTACAGTAGTCTAAACGGGACATTATGAACAGGTGAATGACTCTTTCAAAGTCCTTTGGTGGGAGATACGGCTTCACTTTCGCTAGGAGTCGCAGCTGGAAGAAGCTTGTCTTCACGACTGAGCTTATTTGCTTGTTAAATTTAAAACCATTGTCGAAAATAACTCTGAGGTTGCTGACAGCAGGGCGGCTGTAGGTGGCAAGGGGACCAAGAACACTGTCGATGCCATCCAGCAGTTTGGGTTTGCCAAAAACAATTATTTCGGTTTTATTATTGTTTAGTGATAAGAAAGTTAAGTTCCAACCAGGTTTTCACATCTTTCAGACCGTTTGACAATGCATTTGTGGAGTCTTTGTTTGATTTTAACGGCAGGTAGATTTGTAGGTCATCTGCGAAGCAGTGGAACGAAATGTTGTTTTTTAAAAATGGAACCTAGGGGCAGCAGATATAACGCAAAGAGAATTGGAGATAAAATAGAGCCTTGGGGGACCCCACAGACTAGTGGGGCTGCAGCTGAGGCGTACTGGCCTAGATGAACAGAGAAGGTTCTCTTGGACAGATATGACTTGAACCATTTTAGGACATTTCCAGTAATACCAACACAGTGTTC
Organism: Gadus macrocephalus; assembly: GCF_031168955.1. NCBI lineage: Eukaryota > Metazoa > Chordata > Actinopteri > Gadiformes > Gadidae > Gadus > Gadus macrocephalus. The sequence goes on along the minus strand of NC_082382.1, from coordinate 6,785,853 downwards.
CAGGCGGGATAAAATAATCTGGTGGTCGACTGTCAAAGGCAGCAGTCAAGTCTAAAAGCACGAGCGCAGCAGAGCTCCCCGAGTCAACAGTTAAAAGAAGATCATTAAAGATTTTTAAAAGTGCAGTTTCTGTGCTGTGGCGTGATTTAAAACCAGACTGAAACTTTTCTATTATGTCATTAAGATCCAGGTGTAGCTGCAGTTGTTCTAAAACCACTTTTCAACACTTTAGAGAGGAAGGGAAGCTTAGAGATAGGCCTAAAGCTGGAGAGAACAGAGGGGTCGAGGTTGTGTTTTTTGATAATGGGCTGGCAAGGCAGGTGTTTATTAACGTTAAAATGTATGGGCCAACAATGTTAGATACGTCTTTCAGTAATCTGGCAGGAAGTGAAGACTTGATTGCAGAGATTTTATCGATAAAGAACGCAAGAAATTGTTCACATAAAGGTAGTGATGGCACAACAGCAGGAGAGTTGCAGGGATTAATGAGATTTTTTAGAGTGACAAAAAGAACCTGGGGCCTATGGCTGTTTTTGGCCACAAGGTTGGATGTAAATTGGGTTTTCGCAAATTTAACGGCTTTCTGGTAATTTGCTAAACTGTCTCTTAAAATCCCAAGGGAGACATAGAGTTTGTCCCTCTTCCATTTTCTCTCGGGACGCCTACATGTGCGTCTAAGAGTACGAGTGTAATCATTGAGCCACGGCTCAGTGACAGGTTTGGGGCGTCTATCTTTAAAAGGTGCAATCAAGTCCAGAATATTAGAGCAGGTAGAATTAAAGAACTGAGTATCTCCTCCGCAGATGTATTTTCTAAGTCACTTGTGGGAGGCATAGTCAATAAAAGCGACGGAAAACTGTGACGCGGTCAACGGATTCAGCGTGCGCAGGCGCCGCGTCGGGGCACGCGTTGAGGCCTGAGCGCCAGTCAGAGTCGGAGTGAACATCACCGGTAAATGGTCTGAAATCGGCACATCACAAATTTCACTAATACACATATACATTTAAGCCATGGGACAGAACAAGGTCTAGTGTATGACCCTTTTCATGTGTCGGGGCAGTAACGGACTGTGTGAGGTTAAAAGAGTCAATGAGATGAACTGAACTGGGAGGAGTTGTTCACGAATCGTATGTTCGTTCAGCCTGGTTTCCGATAGCGGTAAATCGCATCATGGAATGGACCCCATTGCACGGTTCTCAGCTGCGTCAGTCAGACTCAGTGGAGTTAGTGCTACCGGAAACTCGACTGAACGAACGAACGATTCGCGAACGACTCCTCGTGGCGAACTGAATCACGCAAACTGGGTCACGGAAACAAATCATTGAATCCACCACTAAGGGAATGTGTCATTTGAAAACAGTCAACTATGAGGACCATTGTGTGGAGCAGATTTTACGGCATGCTGTATGTTTGCAGCTAGCACCGAGCTGCCCAAAGTGTTTGGGTGGATTCCAGAACAGATTGAAGTTATCGATAAAAGCGAAGTTATGAATTTTGCAAGTGGACTGGAGCCATGTATTGAGATTTAGGAGTCTGCTAAACCGCTCTGGGCGTTGGGACATGATTGGCAGGGGACCACTGATTTTAAAAACAGGCTTTCCGCAGCGTTTTAAGAAAGAGAAGAGGTCGTTAAAATCCCGCTTTGTCAGCTCGGTTTGTCGACGGGCCATATCATTGTAGCCTGTGTGGACTATCACTCGATGTATGGAGGACGGAAGGGAATGAATAAGCTCTGGAAGTTTGTCCAGGATGGATGTGACTTTGGCTCCAGGAAAGCAACGTGTAGTGGCATTGAAAAAACGGATATTCCTGGTTAGGGGAAAAACAACTTTGCAATCATTTTGGCATTACCGATGCTGGATAGATCCGGATTTGATGTAGAGGACACTTGTTGAACACTTGGGATAGTCTCCTGAAAGACCATTTAGTCAATTGAACACCATCCATTGAAATGTCTGAACAAATCTGTTTCGGTGTGTAACACATCGGAACAGTTGTGTGGTACGCTAAACGGCTGCGTAGTTCAGTCATCAGTGGTGGCCATGGCAACACATCCCAGCACTACTCCACCATGATGCACAGCGCTAACGGCACCACCCTTCTGTCTGCTTTTTGTCCAGACCTGAAGCCAGTGGAGAGAGCATGCACACTACCAGAGGCCAGCGGCTCCGCACCCCAGGAGATCGACCCCAGCAGAGAGAACGAGGTCCTCTTCACCTACTCTGTGGACTGGAAGGTAGGTGTCCCCACAATGGAGCCGCACTGTGTTTTACTGAGATCTATCTATGTCAACCCATCCTCTCACTCTTGTTCACTCTCTCTCTGGAACAGGAGAGCCAGATCAAGTGGGCCTCGAGGTGGGACACCTACCTGACCATGAGTGATGTCCAGATCCACTGGTTCTCCATCGTCAACTCTGTGGTGGTCGTCTTCTTTCTGTCTGGTGCGTTGCTTCAAACACATCCAATTTAAAATACTGCTCATAATATTTGCAACCATTTCCGCGTTCGTTTTTCTTAGTTAGGACTCTTGGTTTGTTGTTGTTTTGGTGAGCGGTCATGAATGTGTTGTGTGCCATTAAGAAAAAGAAGGAAAAGCCTGAAACGCAGCACTAGAGAGTTTAGTGTGGACTCGTTTTCTGACCATGTCAATACGTTTAAAAGTAAAGGAAGACTTTTAGGAACGTAGAATGAACTCAACTTTCATCACTTTTACAAAGGAAAAGGAATCGGTGGGATAACGGTTCAATACAATGGTTTGTAATTATGGAACAGAGTATGTTTGAAGCTTTGTGTCATGTCTCCACAAGGCATTCTGAGCATGATCATCATCAGGACCTTAAGGAAGGACATCGCCAACTACAACAGGGAGGATGACATTGTAAGTACACAATCACACAAACGCTGTGTTGGAGAGACGGGAGAGCAATGGGAGAACCCCTAAATCTGTTTCTCTCTTCAGGAGGACACCATGGAGGAGTCTGGCTGGAAGAACGTCCACGGAGACGTCTTCCGCCCGCCGCAGTACCCAATGATCCTCAGCTCCCTGCTGGGCTCTGGCATCCAGCTGTTCTGCATGTTCCTCATCGTCATCTGTGAGTCGCACACTCACCACTCAGTCCCTTCTGCTCAACTCCATATAGGTTTACGTTCTCAATGAATAGAACTGGGTTATGGTTGATTCATTGATGGTTATGAGAATTCAGGTGGTTCTATCATATGTTAAATGTATGGCTTGTATGAGAAATCCTAACAAGTCAGGCTTAAAGATCCTTGCAATTGGTTATATTTCAAGATGATATCTTTTTAATAGTGTTCAAGGCATAAACATCGGTGCACAATATAAACGTGTGTGTGTGTGTGTGTGTGTGTGTGTGTGTGTGTGTGTGTGTGTGTGTGTGTGTGTGTGTGTGTGTGTGTGTGTGTGTGTGTGTGTGTGTGTGTGTGTGTGTGTGTGTGTGTGTGTGTGTGTGTCCCCAGTCGTGGCCATGTTAGGGATGTTGTCTCCATCCAGCCGAGGCGCTCTGATGACCACATCCTGCTTCCTCTTCATGTTCATGGGGTAAGTGCCAAGCTCCATATGGTTCCAGGAAGGTGCCACTTGTAGTCGTATTATTCCGTTTCAATGTTGTGGTCTTCTGCTGACTCTGGACCCTGCAGCGTGTTCGGGGGCTACTTCGCTGGGCGGCTCTATCGCACACTCAAAGGCCATCGGTGGAAGAAAGGAGCGTTCTGTGTAAGCATCTCCCAGCTCAAATGTTTAATGTTGACCCAAGCCAAAGGGATATCTCAGTGGACTCTAATATTGTCTAACCCTCTCACTCGTGGTGATGGTAGAATCCACAATAGTGTTTTTAGTGTCTTTGTTTGCTCCCTTGCAGACGGCCACGCTGTACCCAGCAGTCGTCTTTGGAATCTGTTTCGTCCTCAACTGTTTCATCTGGGGTGAACACTCCTCTGGAGCGGTGAGCACTCAAATTCTCTACCCTTAACCCTCTCTCTGTCACCCCGTGTCTCATCATGCCTTCCTCTTAAATGACTTAAAGACTGCATAAGAAAGATTCAAATGGAGGTTTGTTTTGGTGGTAGGGGTACGTGACCGTGTACCCCCACCTTGCGCATTATAAATGTAACGGCCAATTAGGATACCAAATAGTTTACTGCGGGAAAGAACAGCTGACAGGGACATCTACTCTCCTATTGGCTGTCACTCGTCGGCGGTCGCAGGCATGTGTGTGTGTGACACACAGGCCCATCGTCGTAGCTCCCTCATCCCATCATCGCTGGGGGATATTTTTTATTAATTTAACAAATCATGTAGGGGTTATGCACCATCCTCTAATGAAGCATTCTGGCCACTTTATCCTGATTTGATTATGGAGTGGAAGAGTGTGAGGAAGAGTTATGAAGTTCTAGAATGAACGGATAAGAAATGAAGACGTCTTGCAGATGAGCTTCAATGTTGACGGTAATGGTCTCCTGTTCTGGCTGTATGTGTTGAGGTGTTGCTCCCCGTGCACCCCCCCCAGGTCCCCTTCACCACCATGCTGGCCCTGCTGTGCATGTGGTTTGGCATCTCCATGCCGCTGGTCTACCTGGGCTACTACTTTGGCTTCCGGAAGCAGCCCTATGATAACCCCGTGCGCACCAATCAGATCCCGCGGCAGGTCCCGGAGCAGCGCTGGTACATGAACAAGTTTGTAGGGTGAGTGGGCCTCCAGGCAACCATGGAAACGCATCTGGGGTGTAGCGGTACACTGAAGTCACGGTTCGGTGCATACCTCGGTTCAGACGTCATGGTTCGGTACGACTTTGATACAATGAAGGGAAAAGAAAAAACAAAAATGAAGAAGGCAATTCTTTTTTATTGTCACAGGTTGTACCGCCTAGTGTCATACAGTCTCTCCCCTGAGCTAGCTGCAACAGCCTAAACTGTGTTATCTAAGATGTAAACAGTAAACAATAAGTACCCCACATCACCTCCAGACTCCATCCGTAACTTGTAAACAAAATAAGGCAATCAGTTATAAAATGGAAAATTCAGCATGTCTTATTTATGAAAGTGCAAAGTACACAGAATTTGCGCACTTCCACCGGAGGGTGCGGGTCGGTTCGGTGCGGCTCGGTGGAGTAGTGAGGGTGCGGTTCGGCACAGCTCAGTTACAGCTCGCGTTTCCAGCCCGACACAGTGTAGCCTGCTAATATATAAGGAAAAAGAAGAACGCGCACAATGAACAAAGATTAACAATGTAGGACGTCCAAGAAGGACGGCAAACTTTTGTGCGACATTTTCTTCAATAAACGAAGCTTTCGCCGTTGTCCAGAAATACCTTGCGGATAATGTGTTTGTTTATTATCCCCCTGTCTCACGGAAATGCGATTCTGTCGACCAATCAACGGACGGCGTGTGTAGCTCGAACTTGCCGGCACCCTTTCAGGCGTCTGAGTTGTCCCTGAAGATCGTGTATCTAACATTAGTTCGGCATTACATTAATTAATTTGCACGCCAGTTTTATTCAATTTTATACCGTGTATTCTTCGTGTAAATCTATGCACCGAACCATGGCGTCCGTACCGATTCGGTTACACCCCTAAAACCCATAATGCACCTGTGTGCTCACACACTGGAACACCATTTAACCCAGGGGTCACCAACCTTTATGAACCTGAGAGCTACTTCATGGGCATTGAGTCATACGAGGGGCACCCCGTTCTATACACTCTTCTGAAATAACAAATTTGCTCAGTTTGCCTTTAGTTATATATTACTATTAATGATTAATGATACTCATCTATGTGAAGACATGTTAATTAATTAAGTCATGTTAATGATTTCTCACAATAATTATCAACAATGACTTAAAAAAGGTGGGAAAGAGCGCTGTGGCTTTATACATATGTGTACTAATAGTCTAACCCTCAATCCAACGCAAACATCAAAATCTACCGATGCTCATGCAGAGCTTCACAAGTAATTCGCCGCTGGTGTCAATGGCGCCAAATGGCATAGATTACCATGTTGATGCTCATTTAAAACGTATTAAAACGTTTAAATAAAAAAAAATCGTTTTGGGATTAATTTGCTTGTTTGTATATTTGGTTTAATTTCAGATATACTTATGTGAATATATATACACACAAAATTATATCTGCGACTAAATTTGGTTTTGATGTTCAATATTTGCTTTCTGATCAATAGCTCATCGAGAGATTTATTTTAGATGATTCTTGTTTATACATTCGACAATGTGGACACGAATCTCCAGAAATTACATTAAATTATCAATTTGAGATTATTTTTTTCTAGGCCTACTTAATATTCTGTAGGCTATATAATGTATACAGACAGGAGCGTTTCACGCTGTGCTGTCATGATTCATCTTCCAGTCAACAGCGTCTAGCTGGCCCAGCGAGGTTTGGAGGGCGGATTGGCCAACGTTAGGCGTGGTCTTTGTGGCCAGATGTTTTATCTCTCGCGTCTTTTTATCTAGCATGGCTGGGCGCTCACTTCCTTTGTCTTATGAGTGGCTTTTGGTGGGAAAGAGTTGTTCAAGAATGAGTAGTGCTATGTTTAGAACAGGCCTGCGGGCGCCTCATGTGGTCCTTGCGGGCGCCGTGGTGCCCGCAAGGACACTGTGTTGGACTGTGTTGGTGACCCCTGCTTTAACCCAACTTGCCGTTTCTGTTTGTTTGCACTAGAATCCTGATGGCCGGTATCCTCCCCTTTGGTGCCATGTTCATCGAGCTCTTCTTCATCTTCAGCGTGAGTTCATATGGTCCCGTGTGACTACAGTTAGACCTTCAGATGAACGGTTCATTAGGGGCACATTAACCCAGCTTTAGTCTTTTTCCCATGCCAAGTGTGTGTAATTCTCTATGTGTTTGTCGACGACTGCAGGCCATCTGGGAGAACCAGTTCTACTACCTGTTTGGTTTTCTGTTCCTGGTGTTCATCATCCTGGTGGTGTCCTGCTCGCAGATCAGCATCGTCATGGTCTACTTTCAGCTCTGTGCAGAGGTACTGGCGAACATCACGGTCTTCTAGTAGAATGGGATACCCCACCAAACGTGTGGGCGAGGTTTACAGTCTGTTCATTGCTGATGACCCGGAAAATGATGGGTTGGTTGAACATTGTGACGGTTGTTGAGTTTGTTGCTGTCCAGCTCCAACTGTCAGTTCAATGGTCAACAGTAAAGGCCCCATGTTCTGACTTTGCTTTGTACGTTCTCTCGCAGGACTACCGATGGTGGTGGAGAACATTCCTGGTGTCTGGAGGCTCAGCTTTCTATGTCCTTGTCTATGCTGTCTTTTACTTCATCAACAAGGTACAACTCAACTGATTCATGTATCATGAGGCTGGGTAGGGACTAGGGGTGTACTGGTTTAGCTCTGCACTAAGGATTCTAGAAAAACCCCAAACTGTGATTGAACACGCAGTACAGATCTGAAGGCGTACTCCTGCACTCGTTTGGTAGGCGCTTCTCTTTCATCTTTCGTGCCAAAGTGGTGGCTGAAACATTTCTACAATATACTGCACCTTGCATTTGGAAGATGTATCTATGTATTTATCAAGTCACAAGTCAGTTCTCAATCAGAACTGTAAGGCCATGTGGCCTAGAAGGCTTGGCCTGGTTCCAACACTTTATGGTAGATGTGAGTACACATTGTTCAGTAGGAGATAAGATGGGACATAATATAATGATGTTGTATGAAATGCTTCACACACCAAGGCGTTAAGGCTGATTTATACCTCCGGATCCGGACGAAATTCGTCCGGAAATGCGTTGTCTCCGGGACTGCCCTTAATACCTCCGTCCGGTTTCCGGTCATTGATGTTACGCAATACATCCTCTAGAGGGCAGTGACTCTCGTGTCACAAATTACCGGCATCAGCAATCGCAAACATGGCATCTGTAGAGATGATTTTTCTTTGCGTCATCCGAAATCGAAAAAAAAAAAAGGCGCATAAAGTGTAGGCCTACGTGGCAGTGGCATGTGACACCCCTCACCAACCCGCAGATTCTCTACTCAAAATGTTGCGCCATTTTTAAATGACCAGTTACAACTCATTGCCAAAGCAGGTGAACAATAAAATAAAAAGGTCAGGTATATTGTATAATATAAGTATAAAACGTTAAATACAATATATATATATATATATATATATATATATATATATATATATATATATATATATATATATATATATATATATATATATATATATATATATATATATATATATATATATTAGGGCTGTCACTTTTTCCAAAAATGAAATTCGAACGAATTTCGAATGTCCATAATTAATTCGAATACATTCGACCCCCCCCCCCCCCCCCCCATAGAACTATTAAAAAAAAAAAAAAAAAAGAAACACGACAACAACTGTTGTCGTGTTTCTTTTTATTTCTTGTGGAAATCACGTATACCTACTGAATTCAGAACAGCACAGGATAAAAACACATCTTTGATAACACATTTGTAAACACAACAAGAGGAAGCTCCGACACACAAGTGCGGCTGTCTTTTACGCATTAACAATAACTGCTCGGAGCGCGATATGCGGAGCGCATGTCGTCCATGGCACACACAGCCTATATAAACGAACAATCTGTGAGGCCGACCTCCAACACGGCATGCTGCTCTTTTGTACTTGTAAAGAAAATTACAAGTAGTCTCGCAGCTCTCCGTTACCGCTGCAGCTGCAGCCGCTGCAGGCTGCCCATCGCGCCCAGCGCAGCAGCGGACTTTTCTCCCTGTCGTGTGCGATCAGTGTCGGTCTCCGTTTCAATGAGCTCGTGTGAGAGGCTTTCAGTCACGAGATGTTTCTGTGCAGGGGAAAGGTGGACTAACCGGGAGAAGCGGGGATCCAGGAGGGCCGCTTTATTGAGGAAAAGCCACTCGCCGCTCTCTTCTTTATAGCGCATTTTTACAGTTCGAATGGAGAATTACACTTCGAATTCGAACTTTTCACCCCACCTTCGAACGAATATTCGAACTTCGAATAAAAAGTGACAGCCCTAACATATATACACACATCATAGATATTATACTACTCTCTATTTTCGCGAATGGTTGGACTTCTGACTCTACTGCCGCTTCGATTTCCGTTGGTATTGCTCCGTTTCTTCCGGAACACTCCGGATTCGTAAGCTCAGAGGCGACGGACCCACTGACGTACGAAACGACCTCCGGGACCGGACGAAAGGGTTCCTATCCGTATTTACCGTAGGGTGTGAATGTTTCCAGGAAGCCTAACCCTTGCTGTCCAGACAGAGCCTCATCTCCCACAGCGCTGTGGCTTTATACATATGTGTACTAATAGTCTAACCCTCAATCCAACGCAAGCATCAAAATCTACCGATGCTCATGCAGAGCTTCACAAGCAATTCGCCGCTGGTGTCAATGGTGCCAAATGGCATAGATTACTATGTTGATGCTCATTTAAAACGTATTAAAACGTTTAAATAAAAAAAAAAATCGTTTTGGGATTAACTTGCTTGTTTGTATATTTGGTTTAATTTCAGATATACTCATGTGAATATATATACACACAAAATGATATCTGCGACTAAATTTGGTTTTGATGTTCAATATTTGCTTTCTGATCAATAGCTCATCGAGAGATTTATTTTAGATGATTCTTGTTTATACATTCGACAATGTGGACACGAATCTCCAGAAATTACATTCAATTATCAATTTGAGATAATTTTTTTCTAGGCCTACTTAATATTCTGTAGGCTATATAATGTATACAGACAGGAGCGTTTCACGCTGTGCTGTCATGATTCATCTTCCAGTCAACAGCGTCTAGCTGGCCCAGCGGGGTTTGGAGGGCGGATTGGCCAACGTTAGGCGTGGCCTTTGTGGCCAGATGTTTTATCTCTCGCGTCTTTTTATATAGCATGGCTGGGCGCTCACTTCCTTTGTCTTATGAGTGGCTTTTGGTCCGGCTGGGGTAGAGCCATACGTTTCACTTTGGGTTTGGATGTTGTGAGGTTGACAGCGGGCGTCATGTTAGAACTCCACCTGCCCGCGCTGCCACACGGCCAACAAGACTTCAAAAGCTGTGTTCTGGAATATTCAATTCAATACCCTGTTTTGGAGCTTTCTCAACATAATATAAAATGTATTTGCATAATATATTATATAATATATTCTTATATGCTAGGCATGCACCGAAATGAAAATTCTTGACCGAAACCGAAAATACTCGAACAGTTGGCCGAAAGCGAATATCGAATGTGGCTTTTGCTGTTTTTCATTCATTTCATTCATTCATTTTAACAGGTGCGCTCGGCTCTTTTTTCATCGCCGTGTATTGTCATTTAGTTGTTTACAAACTCACGTGCGGCTCTTTTTTAATCTCTTTTGATGATGCGCACCTGGCTCATTCCACACTGGTTGCTTTCTTTTATTCACATCATCAAAAATAGAAATGTTCGGTATTTTTTTTCGGCATTTTTACTCATGTTTTGGGCCATTTTCGGTGCATCCCTATTATATACTTGTTTGCACCCTAATCTGCACTAAAGTGTGCTGTTGCTACGGTTTGAGTGTTAGGTAAACTAAACAAACTCTGCCCACACCGTGTCTTTTTATTTACTTTATATATTTTATTTAATTCACGTGGATTGTGTAGTTACACTTCAAAATACCATTTTACATGTGGGATGACTACTGTTGGACTGAGAGGGGAGGTTTACATTTTATAATATTGTAATATAATACCTGTACACGACTGTAAATGACCCTTTAAATGTATGAATTTAAGACCTCTGAACTATAAATGTTTGTTTGTTGAGCTTTTTCAAATGCTGGGTTTTCAGGAAATGCTGGTATTACGGATAGGAGTCAGGGAAGCAAATAGAACAAAAAGGTCTATACAAAAAAACTATTTTGAAATCACTGCTAATATAAATGGGTCCTGAATCACTGAAAGGCTTTGTGTGCCACTTGGGTCGAGCACTTCTGCATCCTGCTTGTCCTAACCAGTTTGCACCTCTACAAACTGTAGTGTTGAGTGATGTTAATCCCAGTATAGATGCCCTGACTAGGACCATTTAGCTGGGATTGGTCTGAGCACTGTCAATTTAAAACGGGAATATATTCCTTTAAATGCTGTGTGTATCAAGCGTGTTAATTAAATGGATAAACCAAGGCTCCTCAGACAGTAACGTGTGCATGTGTCTGTGGTTCCAGCTGGACATTGTGGAGTTCATTCCCTCTCTGCTGTACTTTGGCTACACGGCCCTGATGGTCCTCTCCTTCTGGCTGCTCACCGGCACCATCGGCTTCTACGCAGCCTACATGTTCATCAGGAAGATCTACGCCGCTGTCAAGATTGACTGACATGCTTTTCTTTCTTTTTTTGAGGAGTTATTTTTTTGCCACATTTTTTTTTAATCTATATTTTATTCATGTCTAGCAAGCACTGACTTGTGTGACTGTTTGTGTGTGTGTGTGTGTGTGTGTGTGTCTGCGCGCGTGTGTGTGTCTGCGCGCGTGTGTGAGGGGGGAAGGGACAGCCAAGGTGGGAGTTTACGGTGTTGACAGCTTCACTCACCGAGCTGAAGGAGGAAAGAAACCAAGAAGCTGGCACACACGCTGCTGTTCTCCTCGCCATCTTTTACTCTCATGCTCCCTGGGACCGACTGCTTTCTTCTGGTTTAGGACGTGTGCGATGCTGTTGAACCTTTCACACCAGAGATGGGCCAAAATACGTCTTGTCTGTAATTCTTTGATAATTTTTTGGACTTTTTTTATGAGCTGTATCAGTTGGGCAGGTCTTTGTTATCCTTATTTTTAACAGAAGTGTTGGTCTATGAATGAAAATAATTATATTAATATTATAGTGGCTTTACTCTTTCTTTTCTCTTCTCTTGTGAAAAAGGACTTTGTGATCACGTTAGTTTTCTACGATCAGAGGTGGTAGTTGGGACTGTGGTGGTAACGGCGCTGGGGTTGATTTGGTAGAGCCCAGAAAGGCTTGATAATTCTGTATGAAACGTGGGAGGATATTAAACGGTTGGATTTGTATTTGTCCCTGTGTGCCCATTTTCATTTAGACACGGCTCCGATCATAAGCTTTCTTTTTCCAAAAGATGTTGGCTAATTCTGCCGATTGGGGGCGGGGGTTGGTCTCACCGCTGCTGAGCACAGGCTACAGACGTGTTGAAGTTACATGACCAATCACAGAGCCAGAGTTCTCATTGATGCTGCTGCCGTTAATGGAAACAATGAAATACAATGCAAAGTGAGGACTACCATGTATGTGTAATTATATAAAAGATCAGAATGTGGACCTTTATGATAAAATGACACTTGAATGGATCCCCTTCTGAACGCTGTGGTCTTGCTTTTTTCTACAAAGAATTCACATTTTTGTTGTATGTGTATATGGTGCAAAAAACTAGCTTTGTAGCAGTGCTAATGCCTTGCAATCTATGCATATATGGACAGGGAAATGCCTACATTTGGCTGCTCGCACAGATCATAAACATTCTTTCCAAACACCCTGTAAAATCCCAGTTTCTCCTCCCTTTGATAGTTATTGTGGTAAACGTGGAGACGGTGGAGGTTGACCTAAACATGTGGAATAGGATTATTCTGAGCTAGGCTGTTTCACTCGTTCTAATCTCGTGATGCGTTTCTTCCTATCATGAATCAGTAACTGCCAAGCTTTATCTTGCAACAAAGTCTTGCCCCTTCTGCAAACCACACACTGGCATTAAGCCGTAATTAAGCCAGACAATATACAATTATGAGGTTGAGTTGCAAAGCTCCTGACCGAAAAACAATATCTGATGGTACATACTGGCATTTATAGGAAAATCAGAACGTCTTCCAAACCATCCAGTTGGCACTAGTTGCGCTTGGCTTTTGTTCTGGGTCGTGTCTAATCCAGGGAAGATGTTTAAGATGGCCGGCCGTGTGCGTGTGAAAGGTGCCAGGCACTTTGTCACTTGCATGACATTCCAAGAGTTTGTTTTGCAACATATTATATACAATCATGACACATTTTGACACTTCTGTAACATGTGTGTGAGATGCGATGCAAGTGCCAAACACTGCGCAATATATATATACGCATATATGTGCAAATAAATAGGAAAAGGGATCAAGGCTGTTCTGATGAATGGTTGATTTACTCAATGCAGTTCTTACTCCGTTCAATCAATATTCTCTATCACAAATTATTGTCACAAAACTATCCTTAAGGCTGATCCACTTTATTCTTCATTGTTATACTTTCTGAATGCATAACATTGACTTTGAATTCATGAATAAACTTTCATTTAGTGTTCCCTGGGCCTTTTAATTGTGAAACATAATTTGTTAGTGAACAAGCTTTACATTTAGTTTAATCGTATGTAAACCTTGTTTCGTTTGCTTAAGCACGCGTGTGCAAACTAAAGTTTGTGTATCTGTATGTGATCTAAAAGAGGCGAATCGACTGAAGCTATAGAGTTGATAAGGATTACTTTCAGAGCATAATATAACAGCTTTGAAGACCACTGAGGGTCCCATGTCAACGCCAAATCCACACTGAGGCCAAGTATTGACTTTGCATGCTTTGCTTTATGAAGATGTCTTAAGATTGCTGGTTTTGTCTTCAACTTGGAGATTTATGATTGAAACAGACTTAAAAGTATATCTATTTTTTGTATAATTCAAACACACTTTCCCTTATTTCTTCTGAGGTAAAGTTTATTTGAGATTTTTGTAAATGACTGCATGCATCCGATTATAACTTTAAACCAGCTTTAACATTTAATTGTTATTGTATGAATGTAGAAATTTTAATGTGTACATCTTTACAGAATCTTTTAATCAAGCTCTGTATTCATCTTCATCAGAATTATAATTTAATCTATTTGACATACAAATATTACATAACCTTCAAATAAACTACTTTGTGGTTTGGTCATACCTAATCTGGTAGTAGGTTAAGAGATATAAATGACACTTTTTCCACCAATAAAGTAGCTTCGTATCCCAGAAAGGCTTTTATAGAATAGTTTCTGTAAAGAAAAATGCATCTAATCTGTTTGGCTTCAGAGCTATGGGTTTATGAGCGCTGCACAAATGGCTCCTCTATAGCCCGTTGACATGAGGAAACACCTGTCCCAAGGATACATCTGTCTAAGGTGATCTCTTCACTGGCCTGCCCAAAAAGTCAATCAGGCGGCTGCAATAAATTCAAAAAGCTGCCAGAATTTTAACAAAATCCCCAAAAATAGAACACATCCCACCAATCCTCGGGTATTTGCATTGGCTTCCAGTACAAGTCAGAATTGAGTTTAAAGTCCTCCTTATCATCAAGAAACTCAATGGCCTGGGGCAAAAATACATCTCAGATATGCTAATCTATTAAAAATGTAGGTCACTTAAGCCCAGTTCAGACCAAAGATTCACCTTGCAACGCCTTGCAACTCGCAACTCCTTGCAACGCCTTGCAACGCCTTGCAACGAGACGGGCTGCGACGTTCTAAAACTGGGCAGTTCACACCGGCTGCAACGGGCTGCGACGCTAGGTGGTTTCCATAGCAACTGTGAACGCTCTGGCACAGCTGAGAGCCGCAACATCATTTGCGTAGGTTAGGGATTAGTTAGGTTTGCAATTAGTTTTCTTTTTATTTTACTTGAGAGTAGGCTAGAGTTACTAAGTTTTGTCATTCTCCACTACATCTGCATTGGAGTAAATAGCTGGAGCTTACAGTTAGTTTAGATTACCCGTTGTTGGATACATTGTTGGATACATACCTAATTATGTTAGTGAGAGTGAAATGGTCGCAGTTTTTGCTGTGGCTTTAATCATGAAAAGGAGAAGACGGCGAGTTATAAAGCCAAGAATATGGAGCCGCAGTTGGGTACTTCAGCGGCAGAAACAGGGTGCCTGCGCCAATCTGGACAACTCACATCTGACGTCGGCTCGACTTCGGATCTTTTTAAGCTGGAGTGGACAGTACGGTACCGGGACGGAGTAAGGCCGTGACGTACAAGTTGTTCTGTGCTGTGATTGGCTGAAGAGAAATAGTTAAATCGCCGCGTTCTAAAACTGGACCTTGCGATTTGACATGTTCAATCTCTGGCGACTCCTTGCAACGCCTTGCGACGCCTTGCAACGGCTTGCAACGACCCGTTCACACCGCCCCTGCGACGTTCTAAAACCGTCTCGTTGCAAGCCGTTGCAAGGTGAATCTTTGGTCTGAACTGGGCTTTAAGGCCAAAGTGTAACGGGGGGGGGGGGGGGGGGGGTTAGGCAGAACCCAAGTGCACAGACAGACCGACGACAGTTGTAGAACAGTTTCAAGGATTTATTCTGGTACAGGATCGGGCATGCAGAGAGCAATAAGTCACCGTAGGTGGGCAGGGAATCGTCCGGTGGGTCAGCAGGCGAGGAGTCGGCATCGGGAGGGCAGAAGAGCAGATCGGGAGTCGGGAACTGGAGAGCAGTCAGACCGACAGGGACTCGACGTCGGGCGGGAGGTCAGGCAAGCGAAGGGTCGACAACAGTAAGTCAGGCAGGTGGATCAGGAGACGGGGACAGAGGAGCAGACAGACCGACAGGGACTGGACGACAGGCAGGAGGTCAGACAGGCGAGGGTTCGTTAACAGGCAGAGTGGAGTAGACGAAGTCAATCGGGAGTTGCGGGAAAGCTCTGAATGAAACAAGAGACAATCTGGCAAGGACTAGGTGAAAGGAGAGGACTGTTATAGGTGGAGCACAGGTGACGGTGGTTGGGTTAATTAGGGGAGATCAGGTTGGCAGGCAGGTGAATGGGATGGGCGGGCCATGACATATATATACATATATATATTGCGGTTTCACAGAAAAATCGGCTTCGTGTGGACGGGGCCTAAGAACCAAACACCTGAACCAGACAATTAGGGAAACCCAAGAACCAAACCGGGGGGAAACACCTGAACCAGACCATGCGAAAACATCTGTCTAAGAACCAGACCGTGAGGAAACGCCTGAACCAGACCGTGAGGAAACAGCTGTCTGGACCAGACTGTGAAGAAACATCTGTCTAAAGAACCTGACCGTGAGGACACACTTGTCCAAGAACCAGACCATGAGGAAACACCTGTGTAAGGCCCCCTCCACACGGGCGAAAACGATCCATTTTCGTTTTATGCGGTTCAGGAATATCCCCGTAAAGACGGATTCATTGCGAAACCGCATCGTGCTGTAGAAACGCAGTAGTACATATTCCAGGCGATAAGGGGCACTGCTTCTGCTACAGAACTCCCGCAAAAGAAAGAAGAATAGGCGCGCATGCGCATAAATCCTGCGCTCTGTTTACAAACATAGCATTCTGGTAGCGCTTCGTGGTGAATCGAAATAGACGTTGGGCCCGTCCACACGGGCGAAAACGATATTTTCCCCTCCGTGTTCCTTTGATGCGTTTCAGGAATACCTGGCGATGACGTCATCGTTTGCGTTTCAGGCGGTCACACGAATCCTGATTATGCGGTTTCACCAAAAAATCGGCTCCGTGTGGACGGGGCATAAGAACCAAACTTGGACGAAACACCTGTCTAAGAACCAGACTTTGAGGAAACATCTGCCTAAGAACCGTTTTGGGGTGGGGATACCTGCATACACTCAGTATGTTGCAAACAGAAATACTTTTTTTTCTCTTTAAATTGTGATTTGAAAAGTCCTCCTCTTTAATAACATATTAAAATCTTCCTGTTACTCTGTTTCCACACTTCCCTTGTACTTTTCTTTTTTGTTTAAACCAATAGTATGCACACATAAACAAAGATATTGCCATAGGTGCACAGCTGTTTATACCTGTGTAACTAGAGGAGTCATGTTTAGAGCCTTTCATACAGGGCTATTAGATACTTTAGTAAACATCATTCCATATTTCCCTGACCCTTTAAGTAACTCTCTAAGGGGGTTCCAAAGAACTGAGCCAATCCTTCTATCGGTTAAGTTCTGGTTGACGTGTTTGTATGTGTGTGACCTTGATTAAGTTCCATAATCTATTAGGTCAGTTATTAAAACGTGCATGTCGGCTAACTGGTCTGATTCATTTCAGACACTACGATTATGGATATTGTGGTTAAGTCATTTAGGCCATGACATAACCCAGTAGTCAGATAGTGTTTATAGCTCTTTTGGATGCAGGCCTGCAGTTTGAGAATCTCTCACTGAGCTCAACAGATGATAACCACATCTAACAGAAGCCGCAATGGTGAGTTAAATCATTCTGTTATTGTATTAAAACTTTCATACGACCTGCTATCTGGCCTTATGTTTATTATCTGGCTATACATTTATATATAGCCAGTCTCTACAAAAAAATGCTATTGTAATGCAGTTTTTATAACACAAGCAAATTATTAAACCACTGGTTTGTCTTTTAATCATTTCCACATAACACATGACAAGTCAAAGAAACATCGTACTGTATAATACGTCAATAGTTCTGTTGTGTTCATCATCTCTTTGGATCAACCAATACACAAACATTGCAGCAACTGATTGCATGTGAGATATGTAATTAAAAAAAGCATTTTTTTTTCTCTCCTTTCTTTCACCAAAAGTATATCATTTATATAATTCTCCCTGTAGTTGATAAGCTCCATGCTATATAAAATAGTGTAAGTGAAAAAGGATGTAAAGATTCAATTTTCCATTCTTTCGCCTTTTTGCAAAGCTGGCTGTAAAAGTAAAAATAAAACAAGCTATGTCGCTAAAACGAGATACACAAAGAGTTCGGAATGCAAGACTTACTTTAAGCTAGAAATATATACCACTACATGTGGATGTTGTCTGTATCAGACGGCATCCAGTTCTTCACTAAAAGCAAAAAAATGATTAATAAAATCCAATCTGGTCATTTTTTCTGTCAGTCTTAATACCATAATGAATAAATTCCCTTCGAAATATGTATGTTCTGCACCTTCTAGACAACAAGGGGAGGGGAAGATAAGTGCATCCCTAGCAGGTACAGACGAGGTAATGGAGCTATAGCCAGGCCTGGGAGCAGTAGTAGGAGTCAGGGGGAGATCCACCTCAATGGTCAAACGGAGCTCCGTTGTATGAAGACAGCCAGTACCTAAATAACTCTGTCAACCTGGATGATCTTTGTTGTTTGCCGGAAAACCACAGTTTAAGGAATAATCTAAGAACTTGTGAAGGCTGTGGCTCTCCGGCTGGTTCCTTCCTCTGTCTCAAAATTGTTCACTTCTTCAATACTAGATTTCATCATTGCGCCCTTACTCTGTGGTTACTTGAGCCACAATGATCACATGACACCAAATCAAAGTAGCACAGTTGTAGAAATACCGATTTAAAAAACTTTCCAAGCATCTGTTGGATATAGTCATTGGTTGGATTGTGGCCATTCCTCATCTAGAGAAAGGCAGACAACTCTCTGAGCAGTGCAAGAAATAAGTGCCATGTTTTGGGGTTGCCCCCTGACTCCCGAGTTAGGGGTGGGCGGGTTGGGGACATTGACGCTGGCTGAGAGTTGACAAAAATAACTACTGTGTAGTTGTTCAAGTTCTGCCTCAGGCTCCTGGCTATTTCATTTGATAAGAAATATTTTCCAAGAACAAAAATAAAAGTTGGTAACACCCCTAGAAAAAAATAGTTTGAAAGGTTGGGGCTCATATGTAGAGGGATATTAGTGGATATAAATCTAAAAAAATACTGTTATTTATTTTGAGGAGAAAATACATAAAGTTGGATCAAATCTAAACATCAAACTGATGGAACATACATATACAGGATCAATACACACAATACATAAACATAGAAGCAGAACATTTTAAAGAAAAAAAATACTCTTTTTTTTTTAAGGTTGAAAGTGCTAGATTCAGATTAGCTCACATAAACCCAGGGAGGACAACACAATACCTGCCAATCGCTTTTTAGTTGTTGTTTTTTTTACAAAGAAATAGAGATAATAAATGTTTATTTTGAATGCTTCAGTTTTGTCTGAAGCCAGAAATTGAAATTCAGAAGAAATTAATTGTAAATCGATAATTACAACTTCGGTAATTTAGAAGAAATATCTTGATCAGTTGATATCCAAATGTATTTCCACGGGAAGACCAATAAGTGTAAAACAAGTGTAATTTCGCTATTTCAATATAATGATATAGCATAATATTGTATTGATATGGATATAGAATGTCATACACTTGGTAAATACTACAGAAATACAAATATACGTTTCTAATAGAATATATTATCCTCAATGGTAATGCGTGTTTCCTGACACTGAGCCATTCATGGAGATTGTTTCCTACAGTCATAGCTAAGTGTCTTCTGAAAAGCAATTGGTGTGCAAAAGTGTTGTTTCTTCTCCCCAGGTTTTGGTGAGGAAAAAATGTTAACAAATAAATGAGGTGATGTGTTGCGTTGTTTTTCTCGAGGTCCTGTTTTTTTTACAAACAGAAGATAATATATCATATGACAACAAACAAAATAGGACAACAGCCAATACTGCCAGCCACTCCTGTCATGTGTTCCCAGCACTTTGAATGTCAAAGCATAAACACGCTTCTCTTACTAGATATCCCTGGCATTGATCTGACCCTGCTCCTTTGAATCAGAGAAGCAGCTGAGAGGAAACAGGGGTATCAGAGCAGTGGGCGTGTGAAACAACAAAATATGTCAATCTGTGCACCTTCGTATCTCACTGCACATCACATCATGTGTCCAGACGGGCTAGTGGTCGACAGTTGATTCAGCATCTGGAGCGCAAAGCAGCAGTTACATTTATTGTCGATGTTCTGTATTTTTTTATCGTCCTTAATTTGCTGGTCTTCATTCGTAATATAAGGGCGGGCGATACGTCTGGGCGTAAAAACGGATGCCTACGATGAACACAAGTATTTTGATGTGATGACAATGTTAGACAGCTTGTTTGAAAGGTTAGGCTGCCATGGTTGAATGCAGTCTTTGGACGTTGAAACTGTAAATGCTCGGGTTCTGCTGGCTGGGCTACACACTGAGGATATGAGGGGAGACGTCTGGTACATGGTAAGAGCATCTTTTTAAAATCAAGCTGAAACTTTGGGTTCAAGTTCTTTTTTTTGCAGGCTAAAGGTTGTCAATTCTAAAAATATAAGACTCTGTTACCTCCCATGGTTGTGGAAAAAAAGATTTCATGGCAGGGCAATTTACGTTTTTCAACTGAAACTATGCTTATATAACTGCAGAAACACAGGTCATTCCTAGTGAATTGTATGGAAGAAAAACCTTATTAATCTAGCTGTAAGCCTCCTAGAACTCAGCCTTCTAAAGGTGTTTGGACCCACAGTCCGTGATGATACTCTCCTTCCTCAAGCAGGGAAAGAGTGAGGGAAGATTGATATGACAGGGTAAAAGCTAATACTTCATCAATTGAATTATTAAAAACACCATCACTTAGTTTCTACACGCCTACTTAAAATAAACTCGACTGAGATAAAAAGCAACTATATATTTTGTTGTTGTTGAGATTTTGTACACTCCAATAACATTCTTAAACATAATTTCAATAACAGTTTTCTTGTTTTTGCCATTCACATATGTCAGGGTTTTCCGTTTCCATGGTCCATCTCTAAAAAACCAACGTGTAGCTAATTGCTATTCCACCCTATCTATTTCAGATCTATGGTACCTGACGCTGCTTGTTCAGGGGGACCCATTCTATCACCACAATCTACATTTGAAATGGCCATGGATCCATTTTCCAAAAGGTGGTTGATTTGTGGGGTGAGATGTGAAGGGGGAGATTTTAGAATCAGATTCACAGGAAGTGAAGTGCCTTCTGTTAAAAAAAGTGCTTCTCTTTAGGAACAACATGATCTAGAATAACATCCATTTTGAACGGCCACAGAAATCTTTTAGTTACCATTCATTTGTGTGTTACTGTTTTTGTTTGTTGATTTTTAAGCGAATGTAGTCTATGTGTGTGTATGTAACAGCAAAATATCAATTACTATTAAACAATGGTTACTTCAAAAGGAAAGGTAATATTATTATCATTATTATTATTGTTGTTATTATTATCATATTTCTGGAGAGCGCTTCCTTTTGGTTTTGCTTTGCGGCTAGAGCCCAGCGGGTGGGGGTTCGATCTGTATCTCTTCCCCACCCTCCTGCTGACAGGAGCAGCTCCAGAAGGCCTGAAGACTGAAGAACATTCTAGGATGATCACACATTTGGAAAAGCAACAGTAAAAAAATTATAATTCAACCGAAATATCCACTTCAAACTATTTTTTTTTTCTGGGTCACAACAAGACAGGATTATCTTAACTACAGTTGATCTTTTGCAATTTTATGTTATATCAAATATTATTACTTTGGGAGTATGCAGTACCACACATAGGCCGACTCCTCCTGTCCTCGAAACTAGCGAATAAGGAGGGATGAGTTTAAGGGGAAAAATATATGGAAGGAAATGGGTTAAAATATCATTATAGCTAAATAAAGAAAAGGTATATAAAGAAAGCCCAAATATAAGCTGCTTCAACTGATTTTCTCACCTCTTACTTTCTTCAAGTAAAAAAAGGGTTTAGCCTCCTCCGAGGCCCAATCAAAAGCTTTAGTGTGCTCTCATCAAGGCTTCTAGGTGTTCAGTCAGTATTTATTTTTGTAATTTAACCATTCAAATTCTTCAGCCTTTTTCATGATCAAACCCTTTGTGATGGAGCACAGCCTTGAGGATCCACGCTGAGCGTAGCCCGGGCTGTACTGGAGGCTCCCTGGCCCCTCACTGGAAGGCCTGGTGGAAGCGAGGCAGGGTGGTGGCGCTGAGGCTGGAGCTGAATGCTGCTGGCAGGGGGTGCAGGGTTCCGAGTCCCAGCCCCCCCATGGAGCTGTCCTGAGGTTGCAGTTGCAAAGAGGTAATTGGCACCGTGGCGACCGCTGCCGTCGTCATGGCGTGAGGATCAGTGGCGTGCAGGGATGAGGAAGAAGAGGAGGAAGAGCAGGAGGACGAGGAGGGAGCCACAGATGAGGTGTAGCCCATCACCAGGCCTCCCGTGCTCATGGGGGCGCTGTAAGGGGGGAGGTTGAGGGGCAGGAAGCCCAGCAGGTGTGAGAAGTCCATGTTAGCAGCACACAGAGACTCTGCGATCACCGTGGGGCTCTTGGACAGAAGGGCCTCCCCGCCGCACAGCTCGTCCCCCAGTCCCGAGCTGGCCTCCAGGCCGTCCTTGGTGGGCGAGGCAGCGCTGTGGTCGTCTGAAGAGTGCAGCGGCCCGGGCAGCCCGCTCTGCAGGTCCATGAGGAAGCTCTCCATCTCCACCTTCAAGGGCTTGTCCAGCAGGTATGAGGTAGATCCCAGCTGGTACTTCAGAGCAGGCTGGGTGTGGGACAGCTGCTGTGAGGGGAGGGGCTGGTGGTGGTGGTGGTGGGAGGGCAGCGGAGGTGAGTGGTGGTGGTGGTGGTGGTGGTGATGGTGGTGGTGGTGGAGGGGGTGGTGGGGGGGCTCCATGTGACAGCCCATGCCCATCGCAGCAGACAGGGAGCCGGGCATCAGGGACGGGTGAGGGTGACCCACCCCGGGATTGGCCATCGCCTGCAGGTGATGGGGGTTGTACATGCCCATGGGGAAGGGAGTGCCACTGGGGAAGGGCTTCCCCATCATGGGGTCTTTATTGGGACCCATCCCACACATCATAGGGCTGAGCTCCTCCTTGATGGAGCAGGGCGGTGACCCGGAACTCAGCAGGCCCAGCATGTCTGGGGGCTCCGTCTTGATCCGGAGCAGCTCCTGCGAGTGGCTCTTCTTCACGTGCCGCGTCAGGTGGTCCTTGCGACCGAAGCGCTGGGCACAGTACTGGCACAGGAAGTCCTTGCGGCCCGTGTGCACCACCATGTGCCGGCGCACGTCCTTGCGGGTGTAGAAGCGGCGGTCGCAATGGTCGCACGGGTGCTTCTTCTCCTTGGCGCCGCCGGACGACTTCCCCGAGTGGCTCTTGAGGTGCTCCAGCAGCACTGGCGTGCTCTCGTAGCCCTGCAGGCACACCTTGCAGGTCAGGTCCCCGGCGGTGGCCGAGTGCAGGGCCACGTGGCGCTTGTAGCCCAGCTTGGTGTTGTAGTGCTTGCCGCACTCCTCGCACTTGAAGGCCTCTTTGTTGGGGTCGTGGGTCTGCAGGTGGTTCTTCAGGTGGTCTTTGCGGTGGAACATCTTCTCACAGAACGAGCACTGGTGGGTCTTCTGTGGCGAGTGTGTGGCCATATGCCTGGAAGGTGGGATACAGAGACAGAGAGATGACACTACGGTGTGATGAGATTCATAGTATTCTAAATAATGTGTTTGCTGTACGATTTCTATCGAGTCTGTGAAGAAAAAATATTTTTTATACAAACATAAAAAGTTATCAGGTTAATTATTCTAAGGTAAATTATTATTATTATCAAGCCAAACCAAAGACTACAGTAGAGTATTGTGGCCGTACTAGAAAATAATTGAGGCTTCATATCCAAACAAAATGATCATGTCATGTTATTTTCTGGCTGGGCCCCAATACCTCATTCTGTAGGAGTGGTTAATGTGTACGGGCCATGGTGAAGACTTCGGGGTACCTGAACAGTTTGTATTTGGAACTGAAGGCCTTGGGACAGTGTGGCTGGGAGCAGTGGAAGGCCTTCTCCACTGTGTGGCTAAAGGCGTGCAAATGAAGCTTCTCCTGCGATGCGAACAGAGCACCGCACACCAGACACTCACTACCGCCGGCGGGCCCTCCTAGCACTGCCTCTCTCTCCACCTGCCTCTTTCCCCTCTCCGCCTCAAAGCCCCGCTCTCTCACTCTCTCTGGCTCCCTCTCCGACCTCCCAAACAGCCTGGCCGTGCTCCGTCTCTCCCGCTCCTCCGTGGTCAGTGTGGTGATATGGTGTGAGGCATCGATGGCAGCAGCTGCCATGGCAGCACTAGAGTGCCGCTGCCATGGGAACCCGGCCGTGGCTCCGCTGTCTTCCAGGCTCAGTGTGGGTCGCTGACGCTGTTCCCCAGTGAGACACACTGCCGTTAGTCACAGGAAGTGCTGAAGTTCCTGGAGGGGAGCGGGTTGGGAGTATAAAGGTAAAGAAAGAAGCTAAAGTGTTTCCTGTATGAATAAGGATTAGATCTGTATTTTCATTACTTTTCCATTGCAATTTCACAACATTTCTATGCATTTATGTTGAGGAAAACGTACCTTCTCGTCCAATGTCTACTCTTCTAACGTCTCCAAGCGGCCTCCTTTCGCCTCTCACTCTCTCCTCCACTCCCTCCTCCTTCTCTTCCCTCTTGTGGCTCTCTCTGTCCAGCCTCCTCACCCTGGCCCGACAGCTATGGCTGGGGGTGAGTAGGAAATACTGCCCTGCATATTTAATGTCCTAAGGGCAACAAGAACATGTAGGTAAAGAAATATCCTTCAAAATGGGGAATCATTTCAATGGACCAATAGACACGCTACAGCAGTGTACTCAAGAGCAGTCTTGACTGGAATCACAATGTCCCATTAAGAAAACCTTGTACAGAGGCACACTTTACTTTAGTCACTAGGGGGCGCTAAATAACAACTATGGCAATCAACACGGAGAATAAAAGTTGGTCAAAAGCTATCAATCTGTCAGCCATCATCTGACATAAATTATTTTAAACTGTCTCTTAGTTTTGAATGAAGATTGGCTCATCCCTGAGGCAGTGGCAAGATTTGCAAAAAAAGTGGGCCTTCTTGTGTGAGCACATGTTAGTACATGTTAGCTAACTGAAAAACAGTCCTGTATTCCACAAACCCTGAAACACATGCACACACACACACACACACACACACACACACACACACACACACACACACACACACACACACACACACACACACACACACACACACACACACACACACACACACACACACACACACACACACACACACACACACACACACACACACAGCCTGGAATCTTTTTTTACTTATTTACCCACGCAACTCCCTCCTAGCTAACCCAGCAGCCAGAGGTGGTGACCCGCTCCTAGCTAACCCAGCAGCCAGAGGTGACCCACTCCTAGCTAACCCAGCAGCCAGAGGTGGTGACCCGCTCCTAGCTAACCCAGCAGCCAGAGGTGACCCGCTCCTAGCTAACCCAGCAGCCAGAGGTGGTGACCCGCTCCTAGCTAACCCAGCAGCCAGAGGTGGTGACCCGCTCCTAGCTAACCCAGCAGCCAGAGGTGACCCACTCCTAGCTAACCCAGCAGCCAGAGGTGGTGACCCGCTCCTAGCTAACCCAGCAGCCAGAGGTGACCCACTCCTAGCTAACCCAGCAGCCAGAGGTGGTGACCCGCTCCTAGCTAACCCAGCAGCCAGAGGTGACCCGCTCCTAGCTAACCCAGCAGCCAGAGGTGGTGACCCGCTCCTAGCTAACCCAGCAGCCAGAGGTGGTGACCCGCTCCTAGCTAACCCAGCAGCCAGAGGTGACCCACTCCTAGCTAACCCAGCAGCCAGAGGTGGTGACCCACTCCTAGCTAACCCAGCAGCCAGAGGTGGTGACCCGCTCCTAGCTAACCCAGCAGCTAGAGGTGGTGACCCGCTCCTAGCTAACCCAGCAGCCAAACCAAGGTGGGCGACCACGCCATCCTTATTGTCATACGGACACACATGCACACACACACACACACACACACACACACACACACACACACACACACACACACACACACACACACACACACACACACACACACACATACACACATACACACACACACAGTCCAAACTCACTCTTACTTTTGTTCCCACATGGACAGACATGTCTTCCATGTCTTTGCTTTCGTACCAGAAGGTGTTGCTGTCGCGGGAGGCAGCTATCTGATCCAGTGTATTTATTTGTGTGTGTCTGCTTGTTAACTGTATTAATGAAGGTTTTTATGCATGTTTAAACATATTCACGTCACACTCACTTTAAACATATCCACTCACTTAAGGGTGCTTCTATGCCATCACAACGGTGTGTGTGTGTGTGCCTGTGTGTGTGTGTGTGTTGATGGTGGTGCCTAAGAGGAGGTGACAGCTGTGGCAATGTGCAGTGGTTCATCACACAGCAGGGTGAGTGCAAGAGGGTGACACCCAGTCCATTGAGCCACCTCAGGGAGCCCGTCTCTATTGTGCAGCCTACCCACATCCAACATTCCTGGCCCACTGCCGCATCCCCCACACCCGCCCTACATCATGCTACATACAGAGCACATGCATTTGGTTAGCCGCTCTCGCTTGTGCCTGTGTTTAAAATGCCTCGATATTCACGCGCACACATGCACGCACAAACACACGCTCCCAAAGGGTGGTCTCTCATGAGACCCCATGAGCAACATGATCAAGTGTCTTTCACTTGTTCATGTGTTGTTTCCATTAAAAAAACACCATGTGGGTGAGAACTTATACAATGACATTATGTTACTAAAAGATGACAACATGTTAATAATTGTAATCATATAAAAATGTGTATTTTCCCGTTGATAATCGAGTATAGAGCTTGCCCATGAATGTCCGGAGCAATGTAACAGCACAAATGGATTCCATGTCATTGGCTAGGGGCAGTGTGAACGCTTCCAAATCTGCATTTTTTAACCACTAGTGTTGCTCAAAATAGCGCCAAACCTCTGCATTAGCATGACTAGGGTCCCTACACATAAAACGAAGCAACAACAACTTAGGTAGAGTACCGGGAGTTCATTAAAAAATACTGTTTTCCAAGTCTTTTCCTTACAGGTAGGTCCATGTTGCCAGGAAGTCCACACAACTCAATTAGCGGCTACCATAAATAATATAATAGATACTTAACAATCTCCCCTCTTGATACTTTTGGCACCTCTATTATATTGTTTACGGTAGCCGGTAATCGACTTGTATGACTTCCTGGAAACATGGACCTACCTGTAAGGCACAGACTTGGAAAACAGTCTTTTTTTTTAACTCCCGGTACGCTAACTAAATTGTTCATGCTTTGTTTTATGTGTAGAGACCGTAGTCATGCTACTGCAGAGGTTTGTCGCTATTTTGAGCAATATTAGTGGTTAAATTATGCAGATTTGGAAGCGTTCACCCTGCCCCTAGCCAATAACATGGACGCCATTTGGGCTGTTAAATTGCTCTGGGCATTCGCGGGCAAGCTCTATACTCTTTTATGAACGAAAAAAGTGTCTGGAGGACTTATTTTATGGGTCTTCATGCAGAAAAAGACCCTGGGTTCAATTTTCGCAGGATTACACTTGAACATCGTCCTTATGGAATCTCATAATTCTAATTATATTGGAATTATGGAATTATTATAGAGAGCTCACTATTCAAAATATGTTGGCAACATCCTTTATTACAAACAACTACAAAATACAGATGACGATGAAAGTGTCCGACAGGCGGGTTAATTTGAGGGAACTAGGGCTGAATGATTCATCGTATTCAAACGCAATGTAGTAGAAAGCGATTTTTAAAATGAAAAAAAACACTATTTTATTTGTGTTTGTTTTGTTCGTTTATAAGTGTTTGTTTTAATGTTACAAAATCTTACCAATCATAGGGTCAGAATCAGAAACTCTCAAACAACACAATTTTTTTTTTTTACAATTCAATAGTTAAATAAAGATGTTATAATATCAATTCATGCATCAATCATCTCAGAACATAGGCTTGGCCTAAAGAAAAGAGCAGTTTATACGTTGACTGCCTCCAATGTTGTGTTGATCATACTATAGAACGATTTATTGCTTCTTTAGTGAATAATACAGAACATAAGGAACTTTATAAAGAAAAATCGCATACAAAATCGCAATCGCAATAGTGGTCGGAATAATCGCAATTGGATTATTTCCCCAAATCGTTCAGCCCTAGAGGGAACTACTGCGTTCTACACAGGGCTGGGAGATAGAAGCTGCTTCCCCTCATCAACAATTGGTGTGGGGCAGCATTGAACCGCCACTCCACGACCGCCTGTGAGTCTTTGGTTTCTGTCCTAGGATGAAAGAGCTTCCACATTCCTTTCCTCAAAGGTCAGGGGTCATCCCCTGCACTGCACTGCCTGCCTGCCGCATGCCACAGCTCCTGCATGCTGAGTGACTGGTATCAACCCCCCCCTCCCCTCAGCCATACAGAGCAGGGTTTCAGCGGTCTACATGCTACAGACATGGCGGTGGGCTGGGGGGGTGGTATGCTACGCTAAAATGGGCTAAGCTAGGTGGCCGAGTCCGCCTGTGAACTCCAACAAGGCCCCGGGAAGGGGAAAAAAAGATGTGGGTGTCAACTCAAATATAGCTAAATATAGAAAATGAGTTCACTCTGCCAAGTGGAGGTGACAACATGAACACTAAGGGGCAGTTGGAGTTGGAGTCGGAGGAGAACAAAAACATACACACAGCACAACAGCACCGGGACACAGGAAAGTCCATTATAGGGTTAAAGCTTAGCATTTGAAGCACAATGTTGCAGAGCAATTAACTCTGCAACTTTTAACAATTGAATTAACTAAGCAGATGATATAATATACAATAGAAATATGCAGCAGTGGTAGGAGGTAGGTTATAAGACCCAAGTGACCAGCAGATAGAGGGGGATGGAAAACAGCAAAGGAGAAGACCAAAGAGAGAGAATAGAGAGGAGGGGGTCGGAGGAGAGACGCAGAGAAAGAGAGGAGGAGGATAATAGGATGAAGGGGAAAAGGAGGGAAAACAGTAGTCCCTCATCCCGGTGGGGTCCGTGGGCAGATCAAGTGACTCCAGAATGGGAGGTGGGGGGCTGATAGGTCATGCTTTACTAACCACAATGACCTGCTCTGACAGGTGGGGGGGGGGGGGGGGGGGGGGCACCAACCTCAGATTGAATCAATTCACAAGAGGGATTCCTCTTCATTTGAAAGACAAAGAAAAACAAATGTGGACGACACTCCAACGGATAAATTAACCAACGGACCATCAGCATAGAGATAATGTATTAGTACGTGAAATAATAATTTGGATGTATCAATAACAAACCTAACAAAATAATAACGGCTCCAGACCATCCAAACGGTATTTATAATGAAGGTTCATCCCCAAAGCTATTTGATTTCAAGATGTCACATATCTTTCCCGCTTACCCCCGCCCCCCCCACCGCCCCCCCCGCCCCCCCCACCGCCCCCCCGCCCCCCCCACAAAGCCGGTTTCGGTTCCTCTCTCTGTGTTCTGTGGACCAGGGTAAAGCCTTAAGGTTCAACAGATGGAGGCAGTGGGGAGAGGAGGGGGGAGAGGAGGGGGGAGAGGAGGGGGGAGTAATAGATGAAGGAGGCAGAAGATGAGAAGCCCTCTCCCTTTACGCACCCTTCCATCCCCAAGCCCTAACCTCTCTACCTCTCCTCTCCGACCGTTGGAGCAGGTCGAGTCTGTCGCTTACGCAAGGGGGGGGGGGGGGGTGGTGATTTGTGGCTGAAGGCACCCGGTACCCCTGCCAAGGGCTAAAAATAGCTCAAGTTGTGGCTGGGGGGGGGGGGGGGGGGGGGGGGGGGGGGGATGTGGACTGAGGCAGGCTCTATACCTTGACTGCCACAGCCATCTCAACCAAAGGAAACGGCCATATGATACAATGAAGGACTCCAACGGAGGATCGGGAGACCATTGATGATTGAAGCTACTCATCAGCAGCATGGCATCAGTACAAATCCTCCAGGCAGGCAAATGACCTGCGCTGACATACATGGGACTCGGGTCTAGGTGGGCAGCCTCTTTGACACGGGGACACTTTGGGCCACACGGACACACACAACATAGACGTTTTGATACTGAATACTGGACCTGACTTCGACACACTGACGTAAGTTTGGCCTGTTTATGGGGTTAATGGGCTCTTTCTGAAAACAAGCATACGCATACATCTTGAATAACTATATCTGAAACATAGATTGATCATTTATATAATGTAAATATGTAAAACTTTGTGATTGAGGGTCTATCTGACTATCAGGGAGGCTCTGTGGCCGTTTGAGTGGTTTATAAGAGGTTGACAGTAGGACTCCTACTTCTTCATATTACTTAGGTCCTTGTCTTTTGACGAACAACGGCATTTTGGACTATCAGCAGGCGTGCCTTCACCTGCTTCCCCTTACAAACAAGGCCTGTTGAAGCCTTTTGCATGTTTTCTGTAGTCGTTTTTGATGCTATGGCGATGACCATGTGTGGATGACGTGATCTGGAGGTGTGGTGAAGCCCTTTAATTAGGTTCAGGTTCAACCGCACACACGCACGTACAAACCCTTTCTGAGGCTTTTTTGGTGCATTGATTTCTTTACTTTTGACCTAAAATACATGTTTAAGGACTGGCAGCGATTTTCTCTTCAGCGGACCACTCTTACAAGGCCACTAACATTCCTTTCTGTTATCCTCTCCCACCGCTTGAGGAAGCGGCAGGCAGCGCTCCTCATTATATCCATTCGACTGTGTGTGCCGACGAGCATCGACCAGGAGGTACGACCACCGAGCAACATCACCTGGCACGCAGCAGACGACCGGCCCAAGCGCCCCATTACTTTCGAACTTTCCAAAAACTTGAATTGTCCAATGCTACCCTCTCACCGTGCCAATTCAAACCGCCCAGGAATCA
Organism: Gadus macrocephalus; assembly: GCF_031168955.1. Taxonomy (NCBI): domain Eukaryota; kingdom Metazoa; phylum Chordata; class Actinopteri; order Gadiformes; family Gadidae; genus Gadus; species Gadus macrocephalus. The sequence continues at coordinate 6,755,274 of NC_082382.1, read as the reverse complement.
GGCTCATTATCAGCCTCTTCCTCTGAATCCACTACTCTTCGGCCTCCTTCTTCCTCCCTCCTCCCTCTGGTGAACACAGTTGAAGAACGCCAAAGGAGGCAGTTATCCAAATAAGCAGTCTCCATTGGGCAAAGTATGGATGACTGCATTCGAGTGGTCTGTGTTTGTGTGTATGTTTGTGTGTGTGTGTGTGTGCGTCCACTAGGTGTACCATTCAGGATTTTTTTTGTGTACACCTCGTGGATTTCTACACAGACGTACACAG